>NC_056726.1:1808539318-1808726818 GCF_019279795.1 Protopterus annectens | reverse complement strand
TATATATATATATATATATAACATTGGGTGGGGTGGGGTGGCCCCCCCCACCTAATGCTGTCGCCACCAAAAAATGAACTGTCACCCAAATGAGTGTCAATCAAATGAAACCACACACACACACATATATATATATATATATATATATATCTACACACACACACACACACATATATATATATATGTCCTTCCATATTACTGCGGCAGTACTTATCACCTAAGGGATAACCTGACAAGGATAGCCCAATGTCCAGCCAGTATACCAAAGCCTTTCCTGCCCCCACTCAGGCGTAGAGCATAAAGATGACAGACGCATTCTAGATACTTAGAACTTCTTTGACACTAGTCTGAATGCCACAGTTAAATGTCAGTCTGTATACCTTTCACAGAGCTGGTTTCTACTGAGCTGTTTACAGCTAAGTGCCCCATTAGAGTTCCTTCTTTTTCCATTACTGGTATATTTAGGGTTCATCATCCACGAAAGGGAAATGTCAGTGTGGGAGGCAGATTCCCTATAAAGATCTCCATAATAAGTGCTTGTTCTGCTTAAGGGCTTCAGTCAACCCTATCAGTATACCTTTTTTCAGGCTTTTATTCATAAAATGTTTCTCACCCATCTCTCTTCTCTTTGTATTTACCTTGAGAACCAACACCTCAAATTTTTGCCCAGGGTACTATGGCCAAATCCACCAGTCTTGAGGTATAGCCATCTCTCAAGAAGATGATCAAGAAGTATCTGTCTGAAGCTGCTACTGTCCAGCCTCCACTGGACATCTTTCTCAATGTGAGTGACAACCCCGATGACCATCCAGTGTCAATGCCGGTTTCCTTTGCAGTGACTCTATCAGAGGCTTTCACGGAACTGACCTCTCACATGTACTCTGAGGCTTTGCAAATGTTCTCTCTGGACTTTGAGGGGGAACCATGACTGATTATTTCTGAAGGTCCAAGGGGGAGTCCCCAGATTCTAGTTAGGGGAGAAGTGCCAGGTACCCTTACTGAGTCTAGGCATGGCTCAGACCCTCTTAGGCTAGTCAAAGCTGATACCCCTCTGAGGATGAAACAAAAACAACAAGCACATTCCTTCCATTACTAAGGACCCTCAGAAGGAATTACAGGATTTTACCAAGGGTTTGTTCAGTGACCTGATGCCTTTAAGACCACTTCAGGAGGCATCACTTCTTGCTTTCTCCTTGTTACTCTACTCCTGCCAAAGTGATTCTTCAGATGAGGAAGAGGACACTAGAGAGATGAGGCTTTTGGCCTGTTCCTCACAAATTATCTCTCCTTTAGACTATGGGTCTGAGGAAAAGATTCTTTGAGTCCTGGTTCCCTTTTGAGGAATTGTCTTTTAAAGATACAGTAGTTCGCAAGATGGAGCATTTTAAGTGGGATTGTTCACAAGCTGAAATTCTAAAGAGCGATTATGAGCTTTTGCAAACATAATTTCCTAAACCTTCTGCTGTTCCCCCAGTGTTGGATGCCTTGTTAAATACATTTACAACTGCTGCTTTTGCCTCTGACTCCCAGCCTCCAGCCCCTACCCCTAAGAAGCCTGAGTGTTTCTCTAAGATGACGCAGGCTTTTAAATATCTCTACGAGTGACCTTATTTAGACCCTGCTGTGTTTTTTCTTTCTAGTGATAAGCCATCCAAGCTTCATCCTTCTAATAAAGATAGTCAAGCTATGGAGAGATGGGGAAGCCTTTAAGGCTGTTAATTTTCAGAGTCATATGATCCGATACATTTTGGCCCTGTCTCAACTTGGAAGTGGGTTGTTTGGCTTTCCTGATTTTGTTAGTAAGACTACTTCCCTGTCCTTGTTGAGCTCTACTTCGCAGAATGCCTGTCACTCTATCAGATGTGGTTATGATGCAGCTGATGCCTCATCTAGGATTGCTACTTTCGGTTCAATTATGAGAAGGTACTCTTGAATTCACCTCCAGGCTTTACCTGATTATATTAAGGCCAAGCTCCTAGGTGCTTCTTTGGACACTCAGAATCTCTTTGGCACAGATACTGCTGACTTGTTTAAGACTCTACAAGACAAAGGTAAAGTGATACAGGATATTAAACAAATCTTTGTTTCTCTCAAACCCAAATGTCAGTCAGACTATCCTTCTAAGTCTGCCTGTGTGCATTGGCAGTCTTATCAGCCTTCAAGAGGAAAGGGGGTTTCTAAGCATATATTCTCTGATAAGCCCACTCAGACATCCAAACTTCAAAGCCCCCTTTTCAGGACAAACCTACCTCCATCTGACATATTTTCTCCCTTTCCCTCTCTCTCAGGCTTTTTCTGTATCTCTGTGTGTGAAAACAGCTAACATCAGACTCCAGGGTTCTGTCCATTAGCCACCAAGTTTATATTATAGGATGGAAATCCCTTCCCTCCTTCTCAGGGTGCCCTTAACCTTTTCCAGACAAACTTCCTAATTTCTGTTGGATTCTGCAAGATTTAGTGTTCCAAAGCACCATTCAGACCATTCCAAACTCCCAAAGAGGAACAGTTTTGTTCCAGAATGTTTCTGGTTCCTGGAAAAGAAGGATCTTGGAGACCAGTACTAGGCCTTTCCTTTCCAAATACTTTTCTAAAGATTCTTTCCTTCAGCGTTCTATCCCTTCAGACTCTTTTTTCCCCTATTACTTCCACACACCTTTGTGGTCTTAGTAGACCTAAAGGACACATGTGTTCATATTCCTTTTCACCCTCTTTTCAGGAAGTTTTTGTATTTCTGTTTCTTCCTGTCATTTTTAGTTCTTTGCCTTGCCCTTTGGTCTATCTGTGACCCCGTGGGTGTTCGCCAAATGTATGGCCCCTGTCATAGCCTTTTGCAGGCTTCAAGGAATTCGGATATTCCCCTATCTGGATAACCTGCTTCTTCAGACTTCTTGTCAAGCCAGGCTTCTACAGTATCTGCACTTCACCATGCTCCTTCTGTGCAGTCTGGGATTCACTATCATTTTCAAAAAGCCACTTCTGACTTCATCTCAAGATCACATTTTCCGGGTTGCAGAATCCAATCAATCCCAATGTTGGCTTCTCTTCCTTCTGACAAGGGAATTTCTCTGAGTCTTAGGGTTCATGGCATCTCTACAATTCCATGATCACCTTTGCCATGCCTCATATAAGGAAGCTTCAGTGGTACCCAAATGGAGTTTGGATCTAGCACTGTCATCTTCTGGAATTTCCAATCCTCTCACTTTCTTATCTCAGACTTAAGTTTCTGTGGTGGATTGTGCAGATCTCCCCCAATTCAGGTTTACTTTTTCAGATCCCCACTCCTACTCAAGAGCTGTTCAAAGACTCTTCAGATCTGGGGTGGGAAGCCTCTTCCAACAATCTGAGGGTTCAGGTTCCATGGCCACATCATCAGAGGTTAGAGCACATCAACCTGAAAGCAATGAGGGTGGTTATTCTTGCTCTTCAGGCCTTCAAATTCTCCTTGGTCTCCAGGATCTTTAAAGTTCTTTACAGACAACAGCACGGTTATGTGATACATCAACAAGTAGGGGCCACAAGGTCTTATCTTCTTTGCAGACTAACCCTTCTGGTCTGGAATTTGGCCATCTTCAGGTGGTTTATATTCCTTTAGAACACTACCTTGAGGCAGGCTCCCTTAGCAGGTCCAGGGCACAACCTCATGAATGGGTGTTTTGCAGAGAGGGGTTTCTGTACATTGTACATCAGTGGGATATTCCTCAAGAGGATCTTTTTGGCTCTTCTCTTAAAAGGCAACTTCCTTGCTTCTGTTACAAAGTACAAAGTCCTCTGACTTGGAAGGTGGATACCATGTCTTTTTCTTGGAAGGGGATGTTTCTCTACGCTTACCCTCCTGCTCCTCTACTTCTCAGGGTCTTACACAAGATCAGAAAGAACTCTACAAGAATCTTCCTAGTGATGCCCTTTTAGCCCAGACAGCACTGGTTCCCACTTCTCATTCACCTGGTAGGGGCAATCATCACAAGTTACTTCACTGGATGGATCTTCTCACACAAGAAAAAGGTGTCTCATTCACCCTCACTTGTCCACTCTTCAGTCAACACTTTGGATGATAGGATTTTGATCCCATTCAAACACCACTTCTGAGGACGTGCTTAAGGTACTGCAAGGGGCCAGGAAACCCACTACCAGAAAATCCAGTATGACTAAATGGGAAAGATTTTCTGTTTGGTGTCTCAAGCATCACCAGATTCCCTTCTCATTGGGGATCCAATTGGTCCTTTCTTACATGTGTGAACAGCTGTGTGCCATATCATAATGGTCATCCCCTTTCACAAAGGTGAGCTATCAATGGACCCAGGAAATTAGAGACCCTTAAATCTGACCAACCTCATCTGCAAGGCCATGGAAATAATTATTATGATATTAATATATAATGAGGTAGGTAACCTACAGACTATTGACCCAAACCAGTTTGAATTGGTTAGGGGCAGATTCTGCATACATAACCTGACTGACTTCTCGAAAAGATTACTGAAGCCGTGGATGAGAGCAAATCAGTACACACAACATATCTAGATCTTGCAAAGACATTCAACACCATCCCACACTCAGATATCAAAGGTAGATTATCCCAGCTAAATGTTAATCCCTTGCTGGATAGCAAATTGGCTTGAACAGAACCCAGAAAATTAGAGTGGGCTGTTCTGTCTCCTTAAAAAGACATGTCAATAGCAGTGCACCAAAGGTCCAGTCTTTGGGCCATTCTTCTTAGGCATTTATTTCTTGGAGGTCAGAGCTACTGTTAATGGGTTTATGGCTTCCCATGTTTGCAGATGACTATAAACTATGTGCCATCATAAATTTCCTGGAAGACAGCAAGATCCTGCAAGAGAGCCTTTCCCAAACCAGTAGCTGGTATCAAAACCATGTACAAAAACTGAATGCAAGGAAATGTTTGCTAGCATCCTCTGGTAGGTAAGAAGTCCCTTGTAACCATTACATTGACAATACACTCTTGAAAACTGATCCACTAGTTAGGAGCCTGGGAACCTATGTAGACAACAACCTGTCTTTCAATCACCATGCTTCCAGTATTGTGAGAAAGTCCTTTTTATTGCGCATGTTATTTGCAAGGGTAACGTTTTCCAAGTCTAAGGATGTGATTATCTCACTGTATTCTGCACCCATCAGATCAATCACTGAGTATAATGATCTCCTTTGGTACATAATTGTTCAAGTGTTAGATACAACTGGAATGCACAGAATGCTTTCTTAGTAAGAAAATCAGGGGTCTACAGCTTAAAAACTATGCAGACCATCTCAAACCCTTGTCCTTCTACTTGGGGTCATACAGGCTACTGAGAGAAGATCTCTGCCTTCTGTACAGAACTTCAGTAGTCCCTCCCCTTTCATACCCTGCTGCACATTCACAAGTCCATTGGGGGCATAAACACCCACTTCGGAGAGCTAAGTCTCTTTTGCAACATAAATAAAACATGTTGGAAGGATAGATATGTATCGCAGAGAATGCTACTTCTTTGGAATCATCTTCTTCTCCTCATAAACAAAGTACTTCTCTTACACCATTCATATGCAGTCCGGATGGATGGATGGATGGATGGATGGATGGATGGATGGATGGATAACTGAAAATGCAGCTATGGATTAGTACCCTTACCCCTCATGGATAGATACCACATGTAAATGTTCTGATCATCTCTGGGTTGTTCATACATAAAATATAAGGACTAAAAACCTTCATGGGACCTAATGGCTATGCTTCTAAGGATCCTCACAAATCAATAGCCTGGTAAGTACCTATGAACATAATGGGCATAGGGATAACAATAGGGTTTCAGTTTTTAGCAAGATCCATGGGAGCTGGGTTACTTTATTGGCTGCCTTGTTGATGAGGCCTCAAAGACCATTGTTTGAATATGAGATGGGAGCCAAATGCATTAGTCACTGGTGAAGCAGGAAGGAGATGAGTGTGGCCACTGCTTATTCATGGGTTCATAGGTGTGTACTAGGCTAATGGCCGTGGTGCCTTTACAAGCCTAGCCCCCTCAAAATTTCCCAGGCACCGAGCCACCCGATGTTAGTTCACAGTGCCCCTATCCAATAGGGCAACTGGAATGATCCTTGGAGTGAACTTTCTGTTACCCATCTATTCGTCAAGATTTCTCTTGGAGAGGGCCAGCAAGGTGCTCTGCTTGAGATGAATGGGTAGCTTATTCCACAGTATGGGCAGTCTTTGGGAGGTGAAACTGTCCCTCCAGCATGTTATGTTAATTGAGGTAATGAGGTTGTGATCTCCTGGGCATCTGGCATAGGGTGGACTGGGATTTCTTTAGGTGTAGCATTTCAAGTAGGACTGGGTCAGACATGGCTTTGTAAGTCAAGCAGAGATCACTTCTAAGCAGATGATAGAGACTGAGAGCAGCTGAAGTTTCTTGAGTCTGTCCATGTAGGACACGTGTTTAAGGCCTAGGATCCTTTTTGTGAGGTACGTTTGCGGCCTCTCCAGCTGTTGTAGGTGTCTAGTCAGGTACATTCCAAATGGGACACTATATTTGATAATTGGTCTAATGAGGGATGATGACCTCTTTGTTCTAGGATGTGAAACCTTTGGTTATAAGATGTGCCACATAGAAGGACTTTCAGACCACAGTGGTAATGTGGTGGTCGAAGGTGGCTGTCAACTTGGGTGCCCAGATCTCTTATGGTTCCTTCAGTGTTCAGTGGAATGCCATCAACGTGGTAATTCATGGGAAATTAGTTTTTTCCAAAGGGGATGATAATGCATTTTTTGGCGTTAAGCTTCAGGCAATAGTTCCGACACCAGTCATTTATCGCAGAGAGGCCCTTTTGTAGGATGTCTGCATCACTTGGGGAGTTGATAATAACTCCTAGTTTGGAGTCATCAGCGAACTTGGTCAGCCAGAGTCTTCTCTGTTAGCCTGGACTTCTGAAAAGTAGACGCCAAACAAGAGAGGGCCCAGGACCGAGCCCTGTGGGACTCCACTCGTGACCGGTCAACAGTCTGACTTGGAATTTGCAGCGTTCACTCTGTGGGTCTTGTCTGTAGGTCAATTTGCAACCCACCTAGTGATGTAAGGATTGATGCCTAGTTTGGTGAGTTTATCAATGATACCTGAGTGGGGAATGTTATCAAATGCCTTGGCCAGGTCAAGGTAGGCTGTATGCACTGCCTTATCCTCATCCACAGCCTTGGTGACTGTCTCAAAGAAGTCTACCAGGTTCAGCAGGCAGGATCTCCCCTTGACAAAGCCAAACTATGGGGGGGGGGGTCAAGAGTTTGGAGAATGCTTATATCTTTGTTAAGCAGGTCCATGATGATGCGCTCCATAGCTTTGCATATCAGACTCGTCTGGCTAATGGGGAGGTAGTTCCCAAGGTCTATAGTTGCACCCTCTTTATGGAGCGGGATGATTGTAGCAGTGCGCTATTCATTAGGGACACAGTCTGAGGTAAGGCTGTGATTGAACAGGGCACACAGATGTGGTACCAGTTCATTCTGTAGCTCATGTAGGACCCAGCCAGGAATATTATCAGCTCCCATGAACACTGTATTCTTGGCTTTGGACAATGCAGCTTTTACCTGTGCCACAGAAATGGCGGGTACCAGGCTTTCTTCTGGTATTGTGATAGGGCCTTTGGGAGGAGAGGGGTAAATTTGGCACTGAATCTGTCTGCTCAGTATAGGAGGTGCCATTGTGCAATAACTCAGAGCAAATCTGGGTAATGCCTTTGAGGTTTTTGATATAGCTATAGAAGGCTTTTTGGTTGTTTTTTGTGTCCGCCACAATTCTGCCTTCATAGCTGGCTTTAGAGGATTTGATAAGGGATCTCAGCTTTTTGTTGAGACCGATAGGGAAGGTTTTCCAGTCTTCTGACTTCATTTATTTCTGCAACAGTTTCTGCCTTCTGTTGTAGAGTTTATTGATGGCTAGGGACCACCAGATTGGCTTCATTTTTTTTGGCGGAGATCATCTTAGTTCTATTTGGTATGGCAAGGTCCATGCATTTGTGTACATGTTTGTACAGTGCATTGGTGCATGATTCAGCATTCTTGCAGCTATTTTCCATTGGCATGGGTGCAGAGAAGTTAGCCACCTCTGTTTATAGTAGCCCAAAGTTGGCTTTAGAGAAGTTTTTCTGGGTGGTCACCTTAGCGGGGGGTGTAGGTGAGATGGAGATTTCCATGGTGATCAGACTGTGGTCAGATTTAACCAGGGAGGAATTGACTATAGGCATGGAGCAGTGGTCTCCCATGTTGGTGATAACCAGGTCGAGGATGATTCTTCCTCTAGTGGAGGTCAGAATGAGCTGGTCCAGGGCATTGGAATTATTAAATTCCAGAAAGCGTTGGGCCTGTACATTGGTACTTGAATAATTTTCTCAGTTGATGGAAGGGTAGTTGAAGTCACCCAGTATGAGAGTATTGGGTTAGACCTTGATAGATTCCAGGGTGTTTAGGAACTTCATAGGTTGGTACTAGGCTATCGGCCCTAGGGCCTATACAAGCCTAGCCATAACAATTCCCTGGCTATTTCTTCCCACACTATTTACTTCCCTGGACCCCTGTCTAGCAGGACAACTGATGTGATCCCCGGGGTGAATTTCCTTTCTCCCATCCAATCGTCAAGGTTCCTTTTGAAGAGGGCCAAAGAGGCACTCTGCTTGACATGTATGGGAAGTCTATTCCAGAGTCTGGGGAGTCTCTGGATCAGGAACCTATCCCTCCAGCATGTTTTGTTTATTGTGATGACAAGGTTTAGATCCCTGGAGCATGTGGCTCTGAGGGATTGGGATTTCTTTAAGTATAGCATGTCCAACAGCTCTGGGTTTGACATGGCCTTGTATGATAAGCAGAGATAGCCTCTGAGTAGACGATATGTGACAGAGTATAGATGGAGTTTGTTTAGGCGATCAGCATAGGGCATCTGCTTTAGGCCTATGATTCTTTTTGTGAGGTATTTCTGCGGCCTTTCCAGTTGTTGCAGATGTCTTGAGAGGTACATACCAAACGGGGCGGTGTATTTTATAATGGGTCTAATGAGAGATAAGTACAGTGAGACAATGACCTCCTTTTTTCTGGGTGAAAAGCCCTTAGTAATAAGGTATGCCACATAGAAGGATTTCCTGACTGTTGTGGTGATGTGGTTATCGAAGGTGAGACCACTGTCCACCTGTGTCCCCAAGTCTCTTATCACACTTTCGGTGTTTAGTGTACTGCCACCTTTGTGGTAATTCACAGGTACATGTTTTTTCCCAAAGGGGATAACTATACATTTCTTGTCATTGAGGTTGAGCCCATGGCTCTATCACCAAGCATCTGTTTCTGTAAGGCCCTTTTGTAGAGTATCCACATCATTTGGGGATTCAATAATGGCTCCCAGTTTGCAGTCATCTGCAAACTTTGTTAGCCTGAGTCCCTTAGTGTTGGCCTGTACTTCAGAGAAGTAGATGCCAAACAAGAGCGGCCTCAGAACTGAACCCTGAGGTACTCCACTTGTCACTTGTCTGGAGCTGGATTTGGAGTTGGCTACTTTTACAGTGTGGGTTCTGTCAATAAGCCAGTTGGCAACCCATCGAGTGATGTAGGGATTAATGCCCAGCTTAGTAAGTCTATCTATGATTCCAGAGTGGGGGATGGTGTTAAAGGCCTTGGAGAGGTCCAAATAGGCTGTGTGGTCTGCCTTACCCTCGTCCACAGCTCTGGAGACTGATTTGAAGAAGTCAATCAGGTTCAGAAGACAAGATCGGCCCTTCACGAACCCAAACTGGGTGGAGTCCAGTGTTTGAAGGTTGCCAATGTCTTTGCTTATAAGGAGTGAGAGTCTAGGGACATGTTTGCGGTTCTTTAGCAGGCTATGATTTGTATTGCTGTCTTACCCAGTGTTAGTTGTACCTGAAGTATCTTGGATGCATCGTGCTGAGCTACCAGTCTAGAGGTGTGAGTATCCTTTAAGAATATGGAGACACTACCAACTTTGGAGTTTCTGGCCGTGTTCTAGGACCGAAATGTATGGAATGAGTTGTAGCCTGGTAGCACAGGGGTGCATTCTGCCTCTTTAAACCAGGTCTCTGTTACAGCACAGATGTTGACATTCTCCATTTTGAGGAGAGCTTCAAGCGAGTGCATCTTGAGATTTCTATGTCTAGCATTGAGCAGGATGACCATCAGATTGTATTTGTTTGTAGCTGTTATGGTGGAATTTTGGTTTTTGGAACACTGCCTAAAAAAGGCACTTTAGGGGTGGCAAGAGCCTTAGCCAGTACTCAGAATCCCAGGGGTGACAGATGCAGGCCATCTCTGGCAAAGCATCAAGGTCTGTCGATCATGTTGTCCCAGACAGACAGACACTGGATCTCCTTAGAATGACACCAAAAACTTAGCTAATTGTTGAAGTCATTCATTTCCTGCTCATACTGTGGTATCATTCTGGGTGACGGTCGAATACTGTTCAGGGCTAGGGTCATATCTGCCTGTGTCACATAATTCAAGAGTTCCATCACATCTCTTTTCATGTAGTCCAGGGAGGTATGTCTCAGGTCATTCACACCATGGACAATGACTGAGTCATATTTGTACTTGTTGTGGAGTGACCTGAGTGAGTGTTATGTGGTGGATCCTGGCACCTGACAGACAACTCACTGTCACCGTCTCCTTGTTCAGCCTAGTGAGTGGGACATTACTGTGCCTCACAATTGAGTCTCCTATGATTAGTACATTGGGCAAAGTGCTTTGCCTTAAGGTCTTGGGTTGAGGGGCACATTGTGTTGAGCTATGTGTTCTGGGGTTGGTGTTGTGTTGTGTTGTGGAGGTCAGGTACGTTTCTGTCTCGGGGGGTCTCTGTTGTTTGGGTAAAGTTTTATTGATAGCCTCTGTGAAGGTGGGTGTATGGTTTGTGTTTCTATGTGTGGGTTGTGATGGTTGGTGTTTTAGAGGGCTGTGTGTTCTATGTAGTGAGTTGCAGGTGTTGACCTTCTCCTCTTGACCAGCTAGTCCGGTCTTAGTTGGAGTGTGCACTGCTTCCAGTTTGGTGATATAAGTGCATCTCTCACAGGTATGCGTGTTGGGAGGTAAGAGGAGAGGGTTGTCTGTGTACATTAGACAGTTGCCACACTGTCTCAAAATACCAAGTGCACCAGGTTAGCAGGAGGAGGCACAGGCAATTGCCCTACAATCATACCAGGTGGGGTGGTCATAATTAATAAGTACTGGTGCTGTTACTGCGTAGGAACAGCTAGTGCTGATAGCACCTTAGTGTACTACAATAAATGTTACAAAAGCCTGTTAAAGTGCTAGCCAATTACTCTAACTGAAGTGCAATAAGTAAAAGAACAAGCACGTTGTAAGAGGAAAATTGAAGAGCAGACTTTCTGGCACCGGTAATAGTTTACCTCAGCTGAGCGTTACTGCACGGTGTTCAAACATGGGCTTTTAAACCAGATCCCCTTTGTTTGTGCTAGGTTACAGATTGAGAGAGATTACAAACTGGTTACCATATATGGAGTGCATACCTTTAATGCTGCTGAGTTACCTCCAGTGATTTGCTTATGTGGTGCACCATTATTCTAGTGAGGTTTCAATTTTTCTGTACACTTCCTTGAGGCTAATGCACATCTACAGTGTCTGTTAATTGTAATACAGCCTCACACTACCTAACAGGAGGATATAGAGGGTGACAAGCATGCTAGGATTCTAATTACCAATCGACTGGAATGACGAGGAGGCAAGTGCAGGACTTTGATCACTGACATTTGTAGAGGTGTCATTTGGGGGTGTTTTTATGATTATAATGAAAAATAACATTACAATAAAAGTAAAACAGAATATCATTGACTGCATCTTCACTTTAGTTTTAAAAAGACTGACACTGCATACATACCAAAACAACACTCAAAACATCATCACCCACCTAAAAAAACAAGTAGATGTTTTATATTAAATGAGCAGACAAATAAATAAAGGAATAAAACATAAAACACTGACTGCAAAAAGCTGAATAGAAAACAGCCTTACCTGTAAATTAGACTTGATTCTGTTTAAATTAACCAGACTGTAACTGAACTGTAATAGAAGAAAATTGTGCATAATCCTGACTTCATTTTTTAAAATGGATCAAAAATTTAACGGGAAGTGGAAAAAAAAGTATTTTCTTAGATGCAGAATAGATAACCCACTGAAGACAGATTCCATTATTGAAACACTGCAAAAACTACCCAATTCCCTTTTAACAGACAGTGTACACAATTGTTGAGTACTTGGATATCTGATCTGTGTAATAAATGAAATGTCTTGTACTGTAAAATTAGGAATCTTGGTTTGGGATTCATGGGGAATCTTGCTTTTATCAGTCAGTAATACAATATATGTCATTTAGCATACACTTAAATCAGTATATTCTGTGTTTACTTTAATACCATACTTAGACCTCTAGAGTAAGGGAGAGATAAAACTACATATATGGCACAAACCTATAGATATGTTTTAATCTTTCTACATTCTTAGTGCATCACATCTGTCTGTACTCTTGAAGTATCTTAATAATATTCACTTATTAACCAGGTAGGCCAGCTGGACACACAGTTTGTTTTCAGAGGTGACCTGAGATTAGTGTTTGATGAAGTGATTTGCTCAAGGTTATACAGTAGGCAAATGAGGGCTGAGGAACTCAAACCATGTAACACAGGAATGACAGCTGACAGCTTTAACCCTCTGTGCCAACTGCCAGACTTAAGAATATAGTCATGCTTCTTACTAAAACTAATATTAAACAAGTAAACACAAACCATGTTTCCCATTCAGTTCAGTGTAAAAAAAAAATCACACATTGTACACACAAAATGCACTATAAGAACTCTCCCAAAAATAAATCTGCCCTCTTAAATCAGTCTGCTAAAGAATAAATTGATTCTTAAAATGTATATATATATATATATATATATATATATATATATATATATATATATATATATATATATATACATACATACACACACACAAACACATACACTAATAATATAAAGAAGTCATCATTTAACTCTCACTGTATTACTAAATACTTAAAGATCATGTTCAAAAGATTTTTACTAATGTTAAAACAGCCCTCACCATGAAGCACAGCACATTTCTGTGGTTGCGATTGCTTATTAATACTAAGACTGAGTATTTTTCTTCACTTCATGTGAAAAGTGCAACTTTTAAAATTCTCACAGCATGCAAAAGTATAAGGCAAGTGACTACTAATCTCTTACCTCAGTCAGAACTCCCTGCTTGGAAGTATTGATATCATTTATTTTGAGACCCACTAATTAGTTAAAGGACTCATTAATTCGGCAAAGCCTAACTGCTTTACAAATGCTTACCATTTAGTAGTTCCACCACATACATGTATTCAAGTGTTCCAGAATTAATAAAGAAAAAAATAATACAATGGGGGCTTTTCATCATTCATGGAAATGATCACTAGTTTCAGTGAGCCCCTGAAACAACATGATCAACATGCATGATCATCTCTGACAAAGGAATGCAATGGCAAACATTCACTCTTGACTTCTATGTGCTGCAGGAGTTTTAAAAGCTATTTCTTTCACAGAAAGTGAAAAGAAAAAGCTCAGGTGTCCTTCTATTCTTATGTTGCAGTATTCATTACAGTAGAGAGGTTGTTGCCTGCAGTGCCGCCATCCGCCCAATATACCAAAGTCTTTGCTCCTGGAGGGTACTTGTGACGTCCCTTGTCAAGGCCATAAACCGACGTATGGTATAAAAATGACATCTGCACGTACCCTCTTCAGAATTTTTCTGCCACAGTGAACGTCGGACTTCTGTTTGCTAGTTCTGAAAGCAGATCTCTATTTTCAGATGATCAGTTAAAGCAACCGTTCCAGACCAGACGACCGCTTCAATCTACCGATAGAGATAAGTGCCTTGTTGGGATTTTCTTTATCTTTTGATTACTGCTAAGATGTACATGTTGACTAGAAAGGGGAAATGTGCTTGTGGGAGACAAATTCCTCACAAGGACATGCACGAAAAGTGCATATTTTGCTTAGGCGAGGTCCATGACCATACGTCCTGCCCCATTTGCAAATCCTTTGTCCCAAAACACTTCACAGCCATCATGCCATGTTAAAACTGTACTTGTAAAATCAGAGATTATGATGCCTTGCACTCAGTATAGAAGGTGGAGTAGGCCCGTCCGACGAGCTGCCGAGGAAGAAGGCCAAAAAAATCAGGCCGGAATCCCATGCTGCCCCTTATGCTTCCAAGCAGATTCTTGAGGCTGATAAAAGTCTGGGATCTTCTCAGACTTCCATTTCCAAACCAGGCCCGGGAACCTCAGTGGAAGCTGGGATGGCGGAAAATTTAAGTATGTACACTGAGGCTAATCAGCCATCAGATCCTGATGTCGGAGGGAAACCACTGCTCATTCATTCAGAGGGCCCTGCTCCTACACTTCCACCCACCCAGACATTAGTTCCGATTCTTTCTCCACCAACTACCCCCTTGAAGAGAAAACAAAAGCATCCTGAGCCTCAACCGGTTCCTGGATGGGAAGTATTATCACAAAGTCTTTTTAAGGCAGTTCCAGGCCCTGCAGACACAACAATTAACACCTACTCCCTTTCCTCAGCCCCCTTTAGAGGTATCAGAGGAAGACTGCTCCTTTTCAGAGAAACCTATTATTTACAAATCGCAAATAGACTCTCCCAAGGATTTCATTACCCCAGAGGAGGAGGACTCCAATACTCCTGAGTCCCCAGGGGATGAATTCACCTTTGGAGACACAGTCTCCCTCATGAGGGAACATTTTAAGTGGCATGTGTCAGAAGTATCTAACACCAAGAAAAGGTACTTTGACCTACTGCAAATGGAGCAACCATCTCCTCCTGCTATGCCCCCTTTGCTACCTGCTTTCCAGGATGCTTTTTTGGCTGCTATTCAGTCCCCAGACTCACAACCACCAGCCTCAAAAAAGTCCAGACCATTTCTATAAGGTCGCTGAGGACACCCAGTTCCTTTTTAAAAACCCTCCAGCAGACCCAGAATTTATTGCAGTCTCTGCTGACAAAACATCCAGACAGTTGTCTTCTGCTGCTCTCTGCCCGATGGATAAAGACAGCAAATTCATGGACAGACTAGGGAAGAAAGTGTGTACCTCCTCTACTCTGGCTGTTAGAGCTCTCAACTACCAAACACATATGGCTAAGTATGTCCTGGACACCATCACCAAAGCCTCTACCCTTCTCTCTGAGGCTCCTGACTCTCCCATTAAAGCCCAAATTAACAGCCTACTTTCCATAGCATCCCAAGTGACTAGGCACTCCATCAAATGCAGTTATGATGCTGTGGAAGCCTCATTAAAACCTGCTGCATCAGACTCAGTTTTGAGACAGTATTCCTGGGTGAGGCTACAAACAAAATTGCTTGATGCTCCACTGGACAATAAGGCCCTGTTTGGTCAAGCCTCAGCAGAGCTTCTCAAATCCCTTTAAGAAAAGGGAAAAGAACTTCAAAACCTAAAACATTTACTGGTATTCCCCTCTACCCAGATATCATAGGAACTACCCAGAAAAAAACTTCTTTTGTTAAAAGACAGTCCTCACACCCAGCTCCTCAGTCAAATGGATGTAGACAACCAAAGAAAAGCTCTACTCCCTGGTTTCCCACCAAGTCTGCCACCACACCCTTTCGGATTCAGTCTGACCAAACCAGACCACCTCCATTGTGAGTTACCACTCTTAGACCCAAACAACCCCCTATCCCTTCATCTCACCCTCTCCCTACCCTCCTTGTGGATAATTACATCAGAACAATGGGTCCTCTCCATCATTCAGAGGGGATATTTCATGACTTGTTGGATGTTACCCCCTCTTCCAGGGTATTCCTTAACCACCTTCAAATAAAGCTCACCTTTTCCCACCCATCATTCAACAGCTACTAGCTCAGAGCACCATAGAATAGGTACCCTACCCACAAAGAAACATAGGCTTCTACTCCAGAATGTTTCTGGTACCAAGGAAAGATGGCCCATGGAGGCCAATTCTAGACTTATCTTTCCTAAACCTATTTCTCAAGGCACCCAGCTTCAAAATGATTACCTTACCCTTGCTCTTACCACTCATACTGACACAGGCTTTAATGGTAGCCCTGTATTTGAGGATGCCTACCTGCACATTCCTATACATCCAGGTTACAGGAAATTTCTCCACTTTGCAATAGGTTCTTCCCATTCACAATTCTCTGCCTTGCCCTTTGTACTCTCCACTGCTCCTTGAGTGTTCACAAAGTCTCAATCACCCTTCATTGCTCACTGCAGAACACAGGGCATACAAATATACGCATATGTAGACAACCTAATTATTCTTCATCAAGACCACCAAGTCCTCCTACTTCACCTACAACAGGTGATTTCCATCCTAACTCAATTAGGGTTTACCATAAACCACGAAAAGTCTCACCTTTACCCCTCTCAAACCTGGTTTTCTTGGGATGCAGGATCAGAACAGACAGAATGAAAGCCTTCATTCCAGGCCAAAGAATCCTAGACCTTTCTCTATACTTCAACAATCTCCTTACCCACTCCTCCTTGCCATCTCTGGAATTCCTAAGAATGTTAGGCCACATGGCATCCGTTATACCCATGTTACCTCTGGCAAGACTCCACATGGGGAAAATTCAGTGGATTCTAAAGAATTTATGGAGCCAACACTCCCAGCCTCTGGACTCATCCATTCCCCTACTTCAGTGTCTGAAGAGGGAACTCCAATGGTGGGTATCAGCACTTCACCTCAACCAAGGAACTCCCCTACAGGTTCCAGCCCCCTTACAACAAGTCTCCACAGTTGCATCAGACTTGGGTCGGGTGCAATGCTACTAATAGACCAGAAACAATTCACTGTACAAGGGAAATGGTCCACCCTAAAACAAAAGGAACATATCAACATCAAGGAAATGAGGGCACTACTGCTAGCCTTACAAACTTTCAAATCAGCTCTTCAGCCAGGAACCCTGAAAGTGATCACGGGCAACATGACTGTCCTGTGGTACATAAACATGCAGGTGGAACAAAGTCCTACCCTCTGTGCAGCCTGGCCACCCAGATATGGAACCTAGCATCATCACCCCATGTTCACCTGGTAGCAGTGTATATTCCCTCAACAGAGAATGTTATGGGAGACACACTCAGCAGAACTTCAGCTCCCTCCCATGAATGGATGCTTCACAGAGAGGTATTCTGGACCTTATCCACAGGTGGGGCATTGCACAAGCAGACCTCTTTGCCTTCCCCAAGAACAGACAGATGCCCAGATTCTGCACAAGGGACCCACATCCACAAACTTGGAAAGTGGACGCCTTCTCCTTTCCTTTGGAGGGAATGTACCTCTATGCCTTCCCTCCCTTCACACTGATTCAGAAAGTTCTCCTGAAAATACAGAGGGACAAACCCAAAATCCTGTTGATGACCCCCTTTTGGCCAAGACAACATTGATTTCTCCTTCTACACCTACTAGCCAAGGGCAATCATCACAGGTTACCCCACCAAACAGACCTGCTCACACAGGACAGGGGATCCCTACTATATCCCCAGGTGAACAATCTAAAACTGACCTTATGGGTGATAGGGTCTAATACCCTACAGACACCTATACTCAGAGGATGTACTCAATGTATCTAAATGGAACATATTCTCCAAGTGGTGTTAACAGTAAAAACAGGACCCTATGACTACTTCTATACCTGTGGTCCTTTCCAATTTGTGTGAGCTACTTTGCTGCGTTAGCGCTGTCACCTCACAGTAAAATGTTGTCCCATTCGATTCTCAGCTAAAGCGTCTTCTGTCTGGAGACATGCATGAATGGGTGTAACTTCATTGATGATTGTGTGTCAGGGCTGGCAACTCGGCACATAAAAATCTACTGCCAATCATTAGCGGACCGGAGTTACGCTGTGGCAACCCCTAACCGGGAAAAGCCGAAAGAGACAGCAACAGCTTCACCCAGGACTAACTTCCTCTTCAGTTAAAGTCCATTTATCTGCCATCTCTGCTTGTCTGCCTCCTCTGGCTTCAAGATTGGAAGTTAAGCTTTTTCTGAAAAGGGTACTTCATATCAGACCCCCAGAAACCCTCTACCACCCCCTTGGAACCTGAAATTTGCACTAGAAAAACTTACATTGCCACCTTTTGAACCAGCACATTCAGTATCCCTAAAACTATGCACCCTGAAAACAGTTCTACTAGTAGCCCTCACCTCCACCAGGAGGGTATCAGAGATACAAACCCTTATGGCTACCTCTCCTTATATTATTTTTCACAAGGACAGAGTTGCCCTCAGGACTAACCCCCTCCTTCTCATTAAAGCCGACCATTAACTTGCCGGTTTTCTTCCCTCATCCACAAAATTCCTCCGAGAGGGCTCTCCATTCTTTAGATGTCCACAGGCAACTGAGGTACTACTTAGACAAAAGCATACCTATGAGAAAGTCTGACCAACATTTCATCTCCTTCCATCTGTGAACTCTAGGGAAGGCAGTTTCCAAACAGATCATTTCTTCATGGATCTTTAAATCCATTGCCATGTGCTATTCCTATCATGGGAAATCCTTACACAGTCATGTCAAACCTCACTCTATCAAGGTAGCTGCCTCCTCAGCTGCCTTTTTCAAAGATATCGATTACACTTCCATTTTAGAAGCTGCCACTTGGACTTCAGTACACACCTTTACCAAACATTACAAACTGGACCTAGCCTCCAGAGCCAGAGTGGGGTTTGCCAGGTCAGTTCTTCAGGGCCTCATTGACCAGGGACCCCAATCCTCCACCCAGGCTCATACCTAAAGCTCTGGTACTCTCCCTACTGTAATGAATACTGCAACATGAGAATAGAAGGACATAGAATAGTTGTGTAAGAACTTACCATAACCTTAAATATCCTTCTCTTCCATGTTGCAGTATTCAGTCCCCCCACCTGCCCCTCTACTTTACCTCACTAACATATCCTGGCTTGCCTGTGGGGATATAGTAATTTTCTCTCCCAGTCTCCCCACTAAACATAGCCTACCTAGTACCCTAGGGTCTAGTCTACATGCAAGTCTAAAGGGTCCCCCTATTATGACATCTCTTAACCTACAGGAGTACTACTGTATGCTCCAGCTCATTCTGAAGAGGGTACGTACAAACGTCATTTTTATACCCTACGTCAGTTTATGGCTCTGACAAGAGACGTCACATGTGCCCTCCAGAAGCAAAGACTTTGGTATACTGGCCAGATGGCGGCGCTGCAGGCAACAAACCTCCCTGTTGTAATGAATACTGCAACATGGAAGAGAAGGACATCTAAGGTTATGGTAAGTTCTTACACAACTATTCTTTTTTCTCTTAATAGGGCATCATAAGCACACAGATGTACTATGCTGTGCTTCAGGGTAAGGATTTCTTTTTATATTAGCAAAAATCCCTTGAATATGATCCTTTGAAAATAACTGATATAAAAAAGATTAAATAATACCTGAGAACTTGATTAGAAGACTGCCCATGAGATGGACCTGTTCCATAAACTCATACAGAAACTGCCTAAACTTCTATTTATTCAACAACTTACCCAAATACTGCAGCCCTTTGAAATCAAAACCTTGAAAAATGGAGGCTTGTATAATAAATTAAATAATTTTCTTCTATGGGATTCCATAAAGCCAACAGTATGAGATATTTCATCCTTTGAGCCAACGTGGTAACAGACATTACTGCACTAGGTTTTTATAATATGTTACAACTGGCCCAGTCACATACCTGTATCTCTATATTTTCCCACAGTCTGATGTATATTGACTTTGTTGCCTTATTTAGAAGGGAATAAAAGTTATTGTCTAGAAGCTCTAAAAGCTCTGCCTGCTCTTCACTGGAGAAAGATTCCTGGCATATGTTCTTCTGTTATCATCATCTTCCCATCAAAAAAAAAGTGCCGATGATATTTCATTGTGGACTAGCAACATTTGTGTTGGAAAGAATACATGATTTTTCATTATGAAGCATATTCATGAAAACCTGTCAGGAACATCAACTTCTACAAATGGCTTTTTCAACTTCATAAGGCCTTTGATTTCATCAGTCATGGAGCCACGGGGAAAGAGCTAGTGAGACTGTCCTGTCAAAACTGTCAAGGTCCTGAAACATTTGTTTAATCAGATAATTTACAGCATCCAAACTAGGATAAAGCAAGGGTGTGCTATCACACCATCCATGATTTCTATATTCCTTGCAAGAAATTCTAGTCCATTAAGTACCTTCTTCCTTCTGTAATTGACATAGAAATCAACATGGATGGAAGACTCTCCAGTACTGGATGTCTGCCTTCAAAGACCAAGGTTTCCAAGCATCTGTCATTAATCTCCCTGATGCTGCTAATGATTAAATTTTTGCACACAGTAGGAGTGAAACACAGGTCGCAATAAGTCCATTTGCAAGGCTTATTGAACTCACAAATTGTTTCTTGACCTGAAGAAGATCTGCATATTCTGTTGGTTTCTTCCTTGTCTTACAAATGACCCTCTGCAGTCCACCACAGTGATATAAAATCAGTGTCTCTCAAGCAATTCTCCTTCCTCATTAGTCACCTGTCCCTAAGAACAGACTAGTGAGATAAAGCATAGGACCCTTTATGATTTTGCCTTCTTTGGAAAACTGCTCCAAAGTATCTTCAACAAACTTGACGTGTAAAAGAAGATCAAGATAATTGCGTAAAAGTTCCTTAATCAGTCCTACCTTTATGCATGGATGCGACACTTGAGTAAGTTACCAAAGGCATCTAAAAAGCTGGAGATGATCTACTGCAAAGGCGTTTGAAAATTCTTCCCTTAAAAGCAAGAAGGCCATTGCGCTAACATCACTGTTCTTAGTAAGGCTAGTGTTACTAGTGGTAAGGCAGAAATTATTATCAATCATCTCTGCTGAACAAGACACTGAGTTCAGACACCCGATACATGTAATCCACTGCATGGATGGAGTCCCAAAGATTCAGAAGATGAATCTCAGACTGAAAACTGCAACTGATGCGTAACACATTTATTTAGACATGCTCCTTATGCCTTGCCCAAATGCCTTTCTTGAATTAAAAATCATTAGCATAGGTTCATAGGTAAGTACTAGGCTATCTGCCCGAGGGCCTACGTAAGCCTAGCCAACAAGGTTCCCTGGCTTACGCTACCCAAGAAAGTTATTTTCCAGTGCCACTGTCAAGCAGAGAAAGTGATCTCCGGGGTGTATTTCCTATTTCCCATCCACTCCTCAAGATTTTTCTTGAAGAGTACTAATGAAGAATTTTGCTTGACATAGATAGGTAGCCTGTTCCAGAGTATGGGAAGTCTCTGGGACAGGAACCTATCCCTCCAGCATGTCCTGTTTATTGTGGTGACAAGGTTTAGGTCCCTAGACCGTGTAGCTCGGAGGGATTGGGATTTCTTTAGGTGTAGCATGTCCAACAGCTCTGGGTTTGACATAGTTATATGTTAGGCAGAGATCACCTCGAAGTAGGCGATTTGCTACGGAGTAAAGCTAGAGTTTTTTGAGATGGTCAGTGTAGGGCATCTGTTTGAGGCCAGTAATCCTCTTTGTGAGGTACTTCTGTGGCCTTTCCAGCTGTTGCAGATGTCTTGTGAGTTACATTCCAAAAGGGGCGTTGTACTCTATAATAGCATATTTCCTTTATTTTTAATGTCGGTCATTAAAAACAAGACAGGTTACTGGACATTTAATATTGTTGTGAAGATACATTTCGTCTGCTGTTACGTTTTTCTAATATATGTATGAGTTTACACAGCATGGTAATCACAGACATTTTACATAACAGAGAGGATCATGGTCTCTGGGGATAATTGTATTGTTAGATGTGTGAAAAACCTGACAGCTCGAAGTGTCCCAACAGGATTTGATTACTTGGTGCAGCGGTAACGTTGTTGCCTCACAGCAAGAGGTTCTCCCGTTCGATTCTCAGCTTGGGTTGGGAGTGCCTTCTGTGTGGAGTCTGCATGTCCTCCCCGTGGTCGTGTGGGTGTTCGAAAGACATGCGTTGAATGGGCGTGCCTTCGTTGAAGGTTGGGCATCGGGCTGCCAACTCAACACCATAAAAATCAACTGCCAATCATTAGCGGACTGGAGTTCCGCTGTGGCGACCCCTAACCGGGAAAAGCCGAAAGACAAACAACAACAACTTCTGGCTACCATATGTGTGGCACAGCAACATGTGTTACATTTTTTTTAAATTGTTAGCTAGTTTCTGATGTAGTACCATGGGCACCACATGGTCTGCTTAGTTATAACAGCAAGGTTCTAACATGCGAACTGTCTTATAACAGGATCATTTTCTATTGATTTTGGAGCATACTCAGAGCATTCCATGTATTGTAGTTTGCTATTTATTAGTCGATTAAGTCTTAATTTTGGGGTCCTATTCAGTAATTTACTCATTGTAAATGCATAAGCCATGTTTGTCATGAAACTGTTCTGAAAATGCCAGATTTTTTTGATGCATTTATTAGTTAGTGTGGACTTAGTTTTAACTGCACAAATAATTAGTAATATGACTGGTCAGTTTTGCTTGTTGTTTTGTAAATATGCATATCCATCTTGTGTCAAATCAGCATGTCCGCTATGCACCCATGTGGACTTTTGCTAGGTGCTCCAGTTTCCTCCTGTAGCCTAAAGTCATGTTTTACGTGAAATGGTGATCATCCAAACTGTGCAGCAGTTTCATATGAGCAAGTGTTTGCCTGTATTCTGCGATGTAATGGTGTCCTGTCATGTATTCGTTTCTCTGCCCTTGGACTGACCCGACTACTGGAGCTGGTTCTTGCTCCTTTGTCATCCTGAAAAGGATAAAATGGGTATCAGAGAATGACTAAGTGAATATGTGGGGGCAGCATTAGCTACATTTGAAAAGAATTTACTAAACCTGGGAATTCTCATTTGACATCAGGAAAACTGATGTGTTACATTTGGTTGCTCATACATAAGCTTGAAAATAGCCCTGCATAGTATGCATGTGTGTCTCTTTGTCTGTGTCCATATACATATCTACATTTAAAGAACAATTAAACTAAAACATAACTATAGAACTTATATATTCAAACATAAAACTCACCACAGTACTAGAAGAGTGGTAAAATATCTTTGCACTATTGAAAAAGGATTGCAGTTTACCTCAGAATTCTAGTAGAATGCCATCAATTAGACAGTCCCTTCACAAATGTCTACGTAACCTATCTAAAGCCTTGTTCAAGAAAAAATTGGAATAATTACCAGATCCCACTGATTTTAAAAAGAAGCAGTATTTCAGAGTATTAAAAAAAGTTAAAAAGATGGATTAATGGAATATGAGTGAGCATTTTTTAGGTAAAGAAAAATAAATTAAAAAAATTTGTATGATACATGAAATATCTTGTCGAGTGTGGTTAGAGAACTCGGTCTGTGACTCCTGGCTTCTAGGGTCACCAGTTTGCAAACTTATTTCCTAAACCTACAGTGCAAGCTATCACACATTACCATTGGTATTACATATGCTCACACACACACACACACACACACACACACCTAGAGAGAGGGATGTAGGTTTGTGTATGTATATATGCATGTAAGTATATGCAATCAGTGAAACTTTCATTAACTCCCATTCTGTTAATCACACACTTTGTACCATTGGAGTAACAGAAAATCTTTGTAAAACAGTTTTTGTGGGGATGCAAGCTCCCTATACCCCCACACCTTCTCATCTCTGTATATAGCAGTTCAGGTATCTCATAACATGAGGGAAAAGTAGAAACCTCCTAATCCCCACTGTTACCCAATCTTAATGAATTTCAGTGATGTTGTCAGTATAGTAGGAGGTGGAACAAAACATTGTGATTGTCTTTCATCATCCAATTGATCACAAGGGCTAGAGACATATATACTCTGTCAAATTCGCATCTTAGTAGAGTATACCTCTGTTAATTTTCATTGAAAGTCTCTTGTTGATTACTGTTGTTGACTTCCATTAATTTCAAAAACTTGACTCATAAGCAGTTCTTTCTAGAATGTTAACTATTCTTGCATGGAATTAAGTGGAATTTATTTTAATGTGGAATCTTCCAGGAATACTGAAAGCAGCATTAATGGTTGTAGTAATAGGAGTATGTATACAAATGTATGTGGGTTAGGGTTTGCTTTAGGGCTACGTAAGATAGTTTAAATGTTTTCTGTGCATTTGCATTTTTTATGGGATGAGAGTGTGCATGCAAGTGTTTCCATGCTAAGGATAGAGTAAGGGCTAGCCAAGGTGATTGAATATTTTTTGTGTGTGTGTGCATGTGTGGGTGTATGTATGCATGTATCCTAGTGTCTTGGATAGTAGTACTGTTGGAGAAAGGGTTTTCAGTATAGTAATTTATAGGATTAGGGTTAACAGACATAAGTAAAGTAATTAAAGCCTCCCCTTACAGCCTTTCTCATGGAATTTTTACCACAGACTTGGTCATTATAGTGGAAGCTCTACAACAGATCAGTCAACTTAATGTCATGGACTTATTGTTGTTGGCTTTCTCTAAGGCATTCCTGCAGCAGGTATGGCCTGGATTCTGCTTCATATAAAGAGTTTCTTCAGATGGAAAGAACACCCACATCCTGCATCATTTTGAACATTTACTGCGAAGCTTTTCTGTGACTGGAGAGCACTGCAGAACTTAGGAAATTCACATCCTGGGTTTTCCTGAAGTAATGGATCCCGCATTGTGGGTCTTCCTTTGTCGACTGTGACTCATGACAACAATAGTGTTTACATTGTTAGGGTTTCACAACGGTCATTATAGTACATTTTCTTTTTCTGTTTCATATCTGCTTGTAGTTTTAAGTTCTTTGCTGTTACATATACTGCTCACCAGTCCAGTATTTCTCAGAAAATACCAGCTTTTTTACTGGAATAACAGGATGACATGAAATTCTTAGTGGCCCAAGTGAGTTATGATTTTACAGTACTCTGAGATGTGCTACGTCAAATGTTTACTGCCACAAACATCAGTACTACCACTACAGCAACTTCAAGCAGGGAGATGTGTGTGAGCTGAGAACGTTTTGTTTGAAATTAAAAAAAAAAAAAAAAGATAGAAGTCCTTGCTGTCTTGCTGAGCTCGAGTACACTATGCATTAGACAAAGGAGTGTTGTTTTATTTCTTTAACCATTGTGTTATTGACTGTCATCTGACTGATAGGAATTTACCATGAGCAAGGAATTCATCAATGGCAAGAAGCTGGGAAGTGAAAGAAGAACTTTACCTAAACAAGTGTGATCCAAGAGCCAAGACTGAAATATTTCTTATTAAGTAAGATTGCTTTGCACATTTGGATAATTAATAAAACAGCAACCCACAGTATCCCTCTCTCTCTACATTACTCAGGTGTAAACAGAAAATTTCACTTGTGTTCTTTTTACCCCCATGTGCTATACAGAGTGCTGCTGTGAATGCAGATTGCTCACAAGCACACAATAATTACTGTTTCAGCATTCTGTACATGCGTAGTTATTTATGTCATAGAGAGAGAGAGAGCATTGCATGATAATTCTCAGCTAGAGATTCCAGTGACTTCTCGGCAAGAGAAGTAAGCACCAAATTTTAGATTCTGGATGTTACAGAATTCAGCTAAAATATCATTTCAAATCTGTTGTAGTAAGTTACTACAAGATCTGATTTAAATTTGAGGGAGTTTTCATGGCTGTATATTTTGATAGGCAGCAATATCTTAGTTATATATATTTTGTTTTTTGGAGAAACACTTTTATTAAATGTGTTTTCACTGTACTTTTACTGCTTTTGAAATGTTAACAATTTAGTTTCATGTACAAAGTGAGCCAGTGAAACTTGTTAAACTGGATGAGCAAAATTAAGGGGTGTAATTTATTTACAATATACAAACACAAAAGGCTTGAAGGATGTTCAGACTATACTTGGGTCATTATTGTTTTATTGCACATAACATTCGTGATCATTTATTTGAACTGTTTACAACAATGTTAGGATGTGCCTATATGGATATATCTGTTTATAATAGCCAATTTATATAGTATGAAATAAGTAAGGGCTTGCAAAGCAGAGCAAACTCCTGATAGTCTAGTTTTTACCTTGAGAGAGCAGAGGTCTTTGTTTCAGTATAAAATGCCTGGATGTTGTTTTTGATTCATTTATTTTTCTCAGCTGACATCTGCCCCACAGACAACTGAAAGAAGCGACCACTTTCCAGATTTAAGTATTTTTTGGCTTTTTTTATCTGCATTGTCCTCTCTGGCTTTCATTTAACTAGCTATAACTGTTTTTGTGTCTATCTGCTGATTTCTGAAGTATCTGCACTTAAAAGTAGCATTTTGGTCGACTCTGGTCGATTAATACTGTTTTTTTTGTTAATTTAACTGCTGAGGCTGCCCACTAAAGTGTGCCAGCCTGTGTAAATCCATTTTAATGTTTGCTTAATTGCATTTCTGTGTGCTTTCCTGAAAAAACAAAAAACAAAAAAAAATACTCCTTGTTTTCCCGCCTTTGCTCGACTAGTTTGGACCAGTATACAGGCTTTGCTGTATTCTGGGCTGTGTGTAGTTCCTGTGTTGGCCATTGCCTTACTTGGATAGAAGGAAGTTTCTGAGCTCTCCAGTGGGAGTGGGGAGCCTTGAGCAGCCTATCTGTCCCTGGGGGAAGTGACCTCAGCACTTGAGCTGTAAATTATTGGTTGCTTTGGACCATTTCTAGCTCTTTTCAAGTTCCCTGTATAAAAATCCGCCTCAGGGCGTTTTTGCGTGGTTGGGCGCATAGCGCAGCAGCGGTTATACAGATTTAAACTATTTCTGGCTCTGCCAAGTCTGCTCTTCAATTTTTCACTTAGAAAGCTCTACCCAGTCTATTTAGCTGTATATATTAGCACTTGTTTTCGGGACTTCTAGTCTTAGCAAGCACTCTTATAATAAAGTAAGCACTCTTATACTAAAGTAAGCACTACAGCCATCCACTACCCCCTGTGAATACCCACTTCCCTTAAAGGCACAGCACTCCTTATAATATTCTAGTATGTCGAGTGGTAGACCACTAGCATCCTCTCTTGTTCAGCTGGGTAACCTGGGAATCTTAAGACAATGTTACAATTGTCTCATGTACACAGACAACCCTCTCCTCCTTCCTACTAACACAAATACTTGTGAGAGATGCAACTATATAGCCAGACTGGAGGCTGAACTTTCTCAACTCAGGACTGGCAAGACCAGACAGGAGGAGATGGTACCCACACCCGAAGCAAAACCGGTCACACATAAAACCACCACCACTACAAACCAAACACATAAGAACACAAAGACATACTCGGAGGCTCTTATAAAAAACTTACCAAAACAACAGAGGCCTCCAAAGCAGACACCCAGAAATACACCCCCACAAAACGTAACACCTACAACACATACCTCAAACAACAGGTGTGTCACACAATCACAGCCCCTAAGGCAAAACACTATGCCAGAGACATTAGTAATAGGTGACTCTATAGTCAGACACACCGACGTTCCATTTACCAGGCTGAATAAGGAGAGGGTAACGGTGAGCTGCCTATCGGGAGCTAGGATCCGCCACATTACACACGCACTCAGGTCACTCCAAAGCAAGTACAAGTATGATGCAGTCATTGTCCATGCTGGTGTGAATGACCTGAGATGTACCTCCCTGGACTACATGAAAAGAGACATTGAGGAGCTCTCCGATTATGTAGCCCAGACTGGTATGACCCTGACCCTGAGCAGCATCCTGCCTTCACCAAGAATGATGCCTCAGTACAAAGACAAAATGATCAGTTTTAACAATTGGCTTAATCACTGGTGTCATTCTAGGGGATCCAATGTCTGTCAGCCTGGGATGACATGCTGGACAAGCAGCGTTGCCAAGGGATGGCTTGCACCTGTCACCACTGGGCTTCCAGATACTGGCCAAGGCTCTTGCCACCCCCATAGTGCCTTTTTTAGGCAATGCTCAAAAGACAAATCAACCTCCGTAAGAAACAAAAATGGAAAAAAATTAAGGGTAATGCTGCTCAACGCCAGAAGTCTAAATCTCAAGATGCAGGCACTCGAAGCACTTCTCAGTATGGAGAACATCGATGTCTGTGCAGTAACTGAAACCTGGTTCAAGGCTCCTGAGAGCACTCCTGCGCTACCAGGCTATACCTCATATCATGCTTTTCGGCCTCAAGTTCCAGGCCGAACCACAAAGGGAGGGGGAGTGTCCATTTTCATAAAGGACACCTACACCTCTCGATTGGTGGCTACCCATGAAGCATCAGAAACCATACAAGTTTTACTCACCATAGGCAAAACTGCCATACAACTGGTCGCATGTTATAGAACACCCTCCCAATCCCAGGAATCCCATCAAGCATTCCTGAAAACACTGGAGGATATGAATGTCACACCAAACACCATCATATTGGGTGACTTCAACTACCCCAACATAGACTGGGCCCACTATTCTAGCCCTAACACCCTAGCCCAAAGATTCCTGGAATTCATTAACTCAAATGCTATGGAGCAACTGGTCACTTCTCCTACGAGGAGAGATAATATAAGATTACAGTGAAAAATTTTTCAAAAGCTGACTTTACACTCCTTAAGTCAGAAATGATATCCTTTAAGCCTACTGGGTTAATGGAAACCACATCCCAAAATGCTGAATCCTACACAACAGCCTTCTACGGACATCTCCAAGAATGCATGGATCAAGCAATCCCAACTAAAACCAAGACCCTCTCCACCAAGGGAAAACGCCCGGTTTGGTGGACCCCAGCTATAAACAAACTGTACAACAAAAGAAGGAAGCTACTGCAGGACAAAGCCGAATCCCACAAGGGAAAGGCTTCCCTGATCAGCACAAGTAAAAAACTACGTTCTCTCATAAAAACATCTAAAGCCAAATTTGAGAGAAAGATTGCCAAGGATACCAAAGACAATCACAAGGCCTTCTTCAATTATGTCAGAACCTTGGGAGGAAATTCTCAGATATGCTCTGAGTTGGTACACAACGACAAAAAATTCACTGACTCTACCGACATTGCCAATATTCTGGCAGATATGTTCAGTGCAAATTTCTCCCCTCCCTCACCCCCTAAAGATGAAGTAATTATCCCTGCTGAATGTAACCTACCTGTCATCTCAGACATACAGGTGAAATCAGCACTCAACAAAGCAAAAAACACAGCATCTATGGGACCCGATGGTATCCCTGGTTGCGTGTTACGTGAACTTCAAGATGAACTAAACCCGCACCTAAAAATGCTATTCAGTCTTAGCCTCACTACAGGATATGGACCTGAACACTGGCGCACAGCAACAGTGGTCCCACTCCACAAAGGGGGAAATTCTACTGACCCTGGTAACTACCGCCCCATAAGTCTGACCAGCCAGGTCTGCAAGGCTATGGAAAGAATAATCATGGAACTCATAAATGGTGATATTGGAGATCTGCAGACCCTTGATCCCACCCAGTTCGGTTTTGTAAAAGGCAGATCCTGCCTCTTAAACCTGGTTGACTTCTTCGAGACAGTCACTAGTGCCATCGACGAGGGCAAGGCTGTCCACACTGCCTACTTGGACTTGGCTAAAGCCTTTGACACGATACCACACTCTGGCATCATAGACAAGCTCAGCAGCCTAAATGTAAATCCATATGTCACAAGATGGGTAGCAAACTGGCTTAAAAACAGAACCCATAAGGTCAAAATTGCTGGAGCCATGTCAGACTCAAAACCAGTCACTAGTGGTGTCTCACAGGGCTCAGTCTTGGGACCACTCTTATTTGGCATTTACTTCTCGGATGTGAAAGCAAATATAGGAGGATTACGGCTGACAAAGTTTGCAAACTGGGTGCCATAGTTGATTCACCTGCTGACACACACATCCTACAGAAAGGTCTCACTGAAACGGACAACTGGTGCCGGAATCATGGCCTCAAACTTAACGCCAAAAAATGTATAGTCATCCCCTTTGGGAAAAACAAAGTACCCACAAATTATCACATAGACAATAACCCACTGATTACAGAAGAAGTAATCAGAGACCTGGGGACTCAAGTCGATAGTGACCTCTCCTTTGACAACCATGTTGCCAAAGTGGTCAGAAAGACATTCTACCTTGCCCATCTCATCATGAAGGGATTCTCATCCAGATCAAAGGAGGTCATTGTACCTCTATATTCCTCCCTTGTCAGGCCCATGATTGAATATAATGCTCCATTTGGGATGTATCTCACCCGGCACATGCAACAACTGGAAAGACCCCAGAAGTACCTCACCAAGAGGATCATGGGTCTCAAACATGTGCCTTATCCAGCTAGATTAAAGAAACTCCAGCTCTACTCAGTAGCATACCGCCTGCTCAGAGGTGATTTGTGCCTAACATATAGGGCCATGTCCAACCATGAACTGATGGACATGCTCCATCTCAAAAAATCCAGATCCACCAGAACCACGCGAGCTAAAGATTTCAACCTCTGCACAAATATGAATAAAACATGCTGGAGGGATAGATTCATAACACAGAGGTTACCCATACTCTGGAACAAAATCCCAGTTCATGTGAGACAGAGCCCTTCATTGGCACTGTTCAAGAAAAATCTCGATGCATGGATGGGAGATCGTAAGTTTACCCCGGGAGTCATCTCAGTGTCACTACTAGACAGAGGTATAGTTTACTAAATAATGGGGTCCCACATGTGTCACTACTAGAGAGGCGCAACTATATAATACGGGGTGGCGTAAGCCACATCATTGTTGGCTAGGCTTGTAAATGCCCCAGGGCAGATAGCCAAGTACACTATTATGAAACTATAAGACTGCCCTCTTTCTGATGGTATCATCAACTTTTTTATACCTTCTGCTGTGCTGAGAAAACAGACATGGAATTCTAGTGGCCAGGTAGCTTCATGAAAGTAAGTCATATATGTATGTGCAAGAACATTATGCTACATTCGAGGGAGAGGTGTATTCAACTCCTGTTTTTTTCTTGTGTTTAGCCTATCTACCAAAGTGGATCTGTGCCTGTTTGTATTGTCATCCAGCTCTTACTTAGTGTTTGGTGCAGAACCATAGCTAGGTTACCTGGCACCCTGTACAGTTCCCTGAACTGCCACTTCCCCCAACTGTAAGTTGAGAACCAAAAAAAAAGTCCTTTCCTCTCTGATTTAAGAAAAAAAAGGTCTTTTCTGAGTAAAAAGGGTACTCATTGAGTTGAAGACCCCTCCACCCAAAAAGCTGTTGCCATTTGAAAGGTGTTGCAGCAACTTGCTCCAAATGTATCAAGCAGCTTGCTGCAGCCAGGGCTTTATACCTGACCTCAAATACAGTATTAACATTAATTTCTGAATGTCGGTACTGCACTGACTGCCTGAATGACATCTGCGAATCATGTCTCCTAACATTTTACACCCAGAGCAGCTGCCCTCCCCACCCCCCAGCTGCACCAATTGTTTTTGTGCCGCACATTTATTTTTTATTTTATTTTATTTATTTTACATTTGTTAACTGGGAAAATCCAGCTGGAAGAGGTCCATTTTCAGTGGATGCCCGGGGAGAAAAGCTCCACAATTAACATATAGTAAGTAGTTAATGCAATGAGAAATATACAAAATGAAAAGACAGCAGATTACTTACATGCAGAGACATTCAATAATTTATTCTCAATAGTTTACAGGCTTTGCAGGATTGAAATATTGTTAGATTAACATTTACAAATAGGTAGAATACACATGACTACAAGTGCTATTTTTAACTAGCAGTACATACAGTTTAAGACAGTTTACACTTCTAGTAAGTGTAGACTGAAAGAAGTACAAAGCACCAGTGTGGCTTATTATAATAAGTATGTATATCTATTTGAGTAAAATAGCGTACATTCTAGTTGGAGTTGTTTGGAGGAGGAGAAGAAAAGGTATAGTGATTGTCAAGTGATACATGGGCAAACCCAAGTTGTCCTGAGATGTGATTTGAGTAGTCTTTTGAAGTTTGTGTTTGTTTTTGCGGAGGTTATATTAGTGGGGAGATTGTTCCATTTTTTTGGCTATGATGTGGGAATATAGGGCTGTAACTGCAGTATTTCAGCAGTTGTAATACTGAGGAGAAGTTTATTGGATGAGCGGAGAGGGCAACTAAAGAGTGGGAGGTTAATAGCTTCTTTAGGGCTGGAGTTTTTTCTGGGTAGTTTCTGATGGTAAAGGCGCAAGTGAGCTGTTGGTAAGTTAGGAAGTGAGGAAATTCAAGCCATTGAATTTCTTTTAGTACTTGGCAATGATGGGTTGTAAAGGGAGAGTTGATGGCAAATTTGGCAATTTTATTATAGCATGACTCTAACTTGTCCAGATCTGCTTTTCTAGTATGGGTTAAGATTGGTGCAGCATAAGTAAGTGTTGATAAGAGGTGAGTTTGAGCTAGGTGATTCTTGCTTTATCCGTGAGATAGTTTTTGTGCCTGTAAATGGTTCCCATTTTTTTATGAACTTTCTGGATGGTTTGTGCTATGTGTAGATCGAAAGATAGGTTGTTTATTTCAACTCCTAGGAGTTTTGTGGGGGTGGATGGAGAGATGATAGTGCCATTCCTAGATGAGATAGAGAAAGTAGAAGGGGTAGTTTTCATTCTATTAGGCGTGAACAGGAGAAGTTTGGTTTTATTGGGGTTGAGAATGGGTTGGATGTCAGTGATCCAAATTTCAATAGCAGAGAATGATTCTTGGGCTAGTTGTTGTAGGGGGTTGACAGATGGGGCTGTGCAGATGAGTGTAGAGTCATCTGCATACTGAATTAGTGAGGCTTGCTTGGAGGAGGTGTATAGATTGTAAAAATAGAGAAGAGTAGTGGGCCTAATATTGAGCCTTGTGGTACTCCTGTGGAGTTAGGGAGAGGAGGAGATAGTCCATTTTGCCATTGTACAAATTGTTGTCTGTCTGATAAGTAGTGTTTTAACCAGGAGAAGTAAAGGATAGAGAGTGAAGAGCATCCAATAGTTTAGGGTGTGATACCATGTCAAATGCTTTACAGAAGTCTAAAAAGGTAGCAGATACGTAGTTGTTGTTTGTATGATGATTAACCTGATTGATGAAGGAGAGAAGGGCAGTAGTTGTGCTATGGTGAGGGCGGAGTCCATGTTGGGTGGAGGAGGGAAGATTGTTAGTATTCAAGAATTGCATGACTTGCGAGTGTATGCATTTCTCTAGGAGCTAAGGGGGAAATAATAGCTATAGTCATAAGATTTACCACCTTTGTGAAGAGGTAGAATGTAGGATATTTTCCATAGTTGTGGTATGTAAGCTTCCTGAATGGACCTGTTTATTAGGATTGATACTGAACATGATAGGGAGTCAGCTGCTTTGTGTCTTTCGGCTTTTCCCTGTTAGGGGTCGCCACAGCGGAACTCCGGTCCGCTAATGATTGGCAGTAGATTTTTTACGTGCCGAGTTTGCCAGCCCTGACGCACAACCTTCAACGAAGGTACACCCATTCACGCATGTCTCCACACAGAAGACGCTCTAGCTGAGAATCAAACGGCACGTCTTGCTGTGACAACGCTACCGCAGCACCACCACCGATTTTTAGGAAATTTGCAGGTATACCATCTGCTGCAAGTGTGGTGGGTTTTAGTTTGAGGAGGAGCTTTTTAATTTTAGATGTAGGGACAGGTGAGAGAGAAAATGATGGTTGGTTGGTAGAGCTGCGGGGAGGGTTCCCAGCAGTTGTGGATGGTGAGTTATTAGTGTTCGTTAGTTGGTTGGACAGAGTTTGAATTGAGTTTATGAAATGACAGTTACACTAGGAAGCTATATCTTTGCTGTTAGTATTGGGGGAGTTAGGGGTGGGAGTAGCAATTGTGCCAGGTTTTAGTGGGGTGTTGATACTATGCCAACATTTTTGGGGATTTTTTGAGTGTTGGTTTTGGAGACCTAGGAAGTAGTTTTGTTTGTCTAGTTTAGTTTGTTTTTTAGCTAGATTCCTAAGTTATTTATAATTGTGTTTGGTATGATCAGAGTTTTCTTGTTTCCATTGCTTCCAGGCCTTGTCTCTGTTTTTTAGTAGGGCTCTTGTGTCCCTACTTAACCATGGAGCATAGTTTGCTTTGTTTTTTATCTTTCTTATTGGTGCAATGGAATTTAAAACTGAGATAAATATATTAAAATAGTCTACCGCCTGATCTAGGTGTACGATTCTTAGAGGCTGCCAGTTATCTTGCTTTAGAATGTTGTTTAGGTTGTCTGGGGTTAAGTTACAATCATCCCTGATGTGTCTGTAGGTTATGGGTTTATGAGTATTGGTTCGTTTTCTTAGGAGGAAGGTGGGGAGATGGTCACTGAGAACATCAGGTAAGCATCCAGTCTGATAGTGATGTTTGGGGCTATTCACTAGTGTCCAATCAATAATGGTTTGTTTTGGGGTTTTTTTTTGTCTATTCTGGTGGGCTCTTGAATTATTTGGGTGAAGCCATAGAGGTTAATTTGGTTAGTGGGGTTGCTGGAGTTCCAAGCTTGCCAGTCAGTATTGAGGTTGCCTAATACAATTGTTTCTTGAGGGGAGTTATGATTCAGGCATTGAAGGATTTCTTCCTTGGAGAGTTATTTCCAGGAGGAATGTAGCAGCAAAGGATGTTAATTTTTTTATCATTGTTTATTGGTAGGATAGAGCCTATGGTTTTGACGTTTTGAAATGTTGGCAGAGTTGTATGAAATGGCTGGAGGTTTATTTTGTTTTTGAATAGAATTGCGACTCCACCACCTTTCCTATTTGTTCTATCTAGCATTAAGATGTTGTAACCTGGTGGTAGAATTTCATCATTAGGGATATGTGGTTTCAGCCAGGACTCGGTAATGGTTAGAATGTCAGGAGATTAGTGAGTAATAAAAGCATGTAGATCCTGGAGTTTATTGGAAGTACTTCTAGTATTGATGTTAATGATTAGTAGATCAGAGTGAGCCCTATTGGGGAGGTCAGTGAAGGAGGGCCCTGGGTTTGGGTGTGTGTCATCAGCGATAAGGAGTATTTTGCTGAGTTTGAATATGTGTTTGATAGCATAGGTTAGATTTGAGGGGGATACATAGACTGCTTTCTTATTGATAGTTGTAGATAGGTGGGTGTTAGGAGTGTGTAGCATAATACTAATGATATTCTGGAGACCTATCTCACCTTCATTCTTACATATCTCGGCTGATTACAAAGCTCAAAGTCTCTAAGTTGGCTCGTGGCAAGGTAGGTATCCCATAATGCACTAGTAACAATACCCAGATCTCGTTTGCCGCTCTACGAGTTCAGAAGCATTCTCTTTCTTGGCCGTGGCTAAGTTGGAATATTTTTTTCTTCAAATATTTATAGTGATCTTTTTTACTGTAAAGTTAGTCTAGTATTAATAGCTTGCTGTTGTTGACTTGCGAGTAGTTAGTGTGTTTCTGAAGTTTTATTGCAAATTGTTCTTGCTAATTGTTGGCCATTGCTTCCGCAGGCCTTCCTTAGTGGTATCCCTTCATTTTCAGTTGTGCTAGTTTTGTTAATCTTTCTCAAGTATAGGTCCAGTTTTTAATTAGAGGACCGATTTTTGATTTTTCTGTTGTTTATTCTCTATCTCGCCTACCCCTCTGTTCAGGGGTAGGTCCATTTAAGTTAGAGGACCTAGTCCTCTATTGTCTTCTTCCTTGTGTGTTGTTTCTTCAGCAAGGCTAAGCCCGTTTAAGTTAGAGGACCTAGTCCTCTGTTGCCTTTCTCCCTTGTGTGTTGTTTTTTGAGCAGGGCTAGGCTCGTTTAAGTTAGAGGACCTTGTCCTCTCTTCTTATTGTCTGCCTACGATTATACTCTGTTGTCATTGTTGTGGTAGTTATGTCTAAAAAACTAAAGACCATAAACCTTTGGGTTTTAAGGAATGCCTAAAATGTTCACAAAAAATATCCCTGACTGACGGGCATAATATTTGTGTTTATTGTTTGGGAGCCATACATCTACCAGGAGTCATGTATTTTTTGCCATTATTTTAGTTCCCGGGTTCTCCAGGAAAGGAAGAACAAACTGATTTTGAAAGGTCTCCTTAAACCTCCCTTTGAGGAGGATTTGGCTAGTTCTTCCTCTTCTCACTCCAGGTCTCCCTTTTCAAAAAAAGAGAAGGTTAAGTCAGTGAAAAGGCAGTCTCCTACACTGACTCACAAATCAGGACCTCCAGAGAAAGTTGCCAAAGTTGACAAACCTTCTACCTATTCAGCTCCTCTGCCTTCGGAGCCGGTTGAGGTTATTGATATAGACTTTCGAGTTTTGGCCCCATGTTTTTTTGAGCCTATAGCTGAATCCATACCTCGGAGCCGGTCAGGAGACTTACTACCAGTATCCCACGACACTTAGAGCTTCAATTTTGCAGAGATCTCGATCCCCTACCTTGTCTTCCAGATCCTCTAGGAGTCTTTCTGAGGAGGATGTCGAGAGGGTGGTGCTTAGACTTTTGAAGTTATCGGCGTTAGCAAATTTGTTGTTGGCTCCAACCCAATCGGTTCCAGAGCCGTCTAAGGCTGTATTACCTGCTTCTGTTCCTCCTCCGAGCCATGCCGGTCTTTCGGAGCCAGATCTATCGGTGCCGTTTGTTGTGGAACCATCAGTTGCGTAGCACCTCAAGTGGCTTTCTCAGAGCCATGTTCCGCTCCAACACCTTTGGTGCCGTTCTTGGTGTCTAGGAGCCGAAGCTCACTAGTCGGCCCCGATGGAGACGCTCAGACCCAAACTTCTTTTGTTCTGAGCCTACCTCTTGGTGCGTCAGCTTGGCTGAGCTCAGATCCTACATCTGTCTCAGAGCCAATTGCTCTGGAGCTGGGGGCTACTTCTGCTTCTTCAGAACTGGTGGTGTCCTCAGAGCCAGGGAGATCTGCCTTCGAGATGATGAGGAGCATGTTGTCTAGATCTTCAGCTCTACACAAGGGTACTGAAGTTCTTCCCCTCAAGTTCCGACCTCTGTCTCAGCACCATCCCTCTCATGACTGTCGAGACCCACAACCTCAGGAGCCCCCCTTGGGTGGCCCCCAGTCTTCTGAGACCTCCCCAGAATACCCTTCTGAGGAGCCTCCTTGGAAGAAAACTTGCAAGAAGAAGAAGCATGTAGACTCCCCTGATGAGTCCATCACCTCTGACACTGACCTAGAGGAGTCAGAAGGATCCCCTAGGTCATCCTCTGATGATATCTCCTTCATAGATATCTTAGAGAGCCTGAAACAGAGAGGTGGCTGGCCCACCATCACCCCTTCTGATGAGGAGTCAGTGTATCTGAAGGCTTTCGGGTCTCAACCTTCAGCTTCTTGGGTGTCTCCACCTTTTGATGAGCTGTTAGAGTTGGAGAGTCGAAAGGTGTGGGAAACTCCTGACTGCATGGAACCAGTCCATAGAAGGCCGAACAAATTCATTTCAGCTCCTAAGGAAAAAGAGTTTCTGACCAAAAGTGTGCCTGTAGATGCCATGGTGGTGGCAACAACCACAAAGAAGGAACTATCAGAGACTTCCTCATCTGTCCACCCACTGAACAGAGAGTCTTAAATGATGGACAGATACGGGAAGCGTATTTTTTCTTCAGCGGCTTTTACACTCAGATTGCTGAATTGCCTCATCCATTTCACTAGGCTTCAAAGAGATCTTCTAAAAGAGCTGGGAGATGCTCTCCAAGGTACTTTAACTGAAGGAGTCCCCGAGAAGGTTACTGTTCAGTTGTCCACCTCAAACTCTATTGTTAACTCCTCCATGAGACTGATATCTTACGCAGCAGATGGAGCAAGCAGGGCAGTGGGTTCAGGAGTTTCCCTTAGGAGACACTCCTGGATGCACTTCTGTAACTTTGTGGAGCCCTTCAAATCTACATTTACCAATGCCCCCTTTAATGGTTCCTCTGTTTGAACCAAATGTAAAAGGCACACTCACCATATGCGAGCAGGAAGGGTAGACTCTGTCTACCGTGGGAGTACGTTTTTCCGTCAAAGAGGGGGAAAAATGTGGTTCAAGAAATCTCAGAGATTTTTCCCAGACACACAAGGTGATTCCTTCTCCAGAGGCAGAGGAGGAGGAAATAGTGGTAGACATCACCCTAGAGGTGGGGGGGTCCACAAAACCAGGGTGACCGTGATTCTTTTCATGGACGTCCCTATCAGTGCTACTGAAGTGAGGCCCAGCTGCACTTCTCTGGAGCAAGTCGGGGGTCGCTTTTCTTTGTACCCAGACACCTGGCATGACATCACACAAGACAAGTGAGTACAAAGTATAATTTCCAGAGGATACTTCATACCCTTCTCTTTTCCACCTCATCTAACCAGGAGAATCCCAGATGTTCCACCCAGTCACAGGGATCAAGCAACTATAAAGTTTCTGCAAAAAAGAGTCATCCAAACCATCCCCACAAACCAGATAGGATTTGGAACTTACACCAGATTTTATTTAGTGCCTAAACGAACAGGGGACTGGAGACCCAGCTTGGATCTCAGCAAGTTAAATGAATCAGTGAAGAAGTCCAATTTCTGAATGGTAGCACTGCAGTCTATACACCCTCTGTTATGGAAAGACAATTGGATGTGCTCCATAGACCTCCAAGATGTGTATTACCACATAAAAATGGACAGAGCATCAAGGAGTCATTTACGCTTCCAGCTGGGAGCCAGTCATTACCAATTTCATGCTCTGCCCTTTGGTCTCACCACAGCCCCTAGGGTGTTCACCAAATGCATGGTGGTAGTAACGGCTCACTTGAGATGACCTGGATTCCAAGTGTTTCCGTACCTGAATGACTGCCACCACCAGGCACCTACTTCTACAAGCCAGGGATTCAACCATCTGAATCTGTACTCAGCTAGGCATTACTATAAATTAGGAAAAGTCTTTCTTGTCACCCTCTCAATATGTGACTTTTAAAGGCGCAGAAATAGACACAGTCGCAATGATGGCTGCTTCCCCAGCACAAGATCAAAGCGAAGACAGTGCTCAAACTACTGGGAACCATGGCCTTTACTATAACTCTAGTTTCATTAGCCAGACTACATATGAGAATTCTACAATGGCTACTGTTTTCCCAGTGGTCTCTTCAGCAACCGCCTCTGTCTCATCCCATTTTTAATAACAGAATCTTGCAAAAAGCACCTTCGTTGGTGGATCCAGTCCAATCAACTAACGAAAGGGAGACCTTTCATTCCTCGCCAACCCATTGCTACTGTGACCACAGATGCCTCCCAGATAGGGTGGGGGAGGCATTATCTAGGAAGAACAGTCCAAGGCACATGGCAAGAACACAAGGCTCACTTGCATATCAGTGTTCTAGAGATGAGAGCAGTGCTACTAGCGTTGCAAGCACTTCATGATTTTCTTCCTCTAAGGACAATAGCAATCCAATCAGACAATATGTCAGTGGTATGGTATATAAACAAACAAGAGGGAACCAGATCCTTCCCCCCTATGTTGAGAGGCTCTAAGTGTTTCGCAGTGGGTGAAATCTTCCCAACACTTTCTAGCTACAATGCGTATCCCGGGAAGAACCAATGTGATAGCCAACAAGCTTAGCAGGGCAATCTTGATGCCTCACGAGTGGTCTCTGAATCAGAAAGTCGCGGAACAGATTTTCTGCAAATGGGGACAGCCTTACTGTGATCTGTTTGCCCCCTCAATGAACACCAAATGTAGCAGCTACCTCACCTTTATCCCCCCCCCCCGGGGAGACACCGAGAGACTCACTTTCCACAATTGGCCCTCGGGACTTCTTTATGCTTTTTCTCCCTTTCCGCTAATATCGAAAGTTATCCATAAAGCAAAGACTTTGGGAAGCAGAATGATTCTCATCACTCCTTACTGGCCTCGTCAGATTTGGTTCACCTTTCCCAGGCCTCACCTTATGGACGATCCATGGACTCTGGATCCAGTCCTAGACCTTCTGACACATATGTTAGGCGTTAGGCATGTTCCATCCCTGTCTCCACACTCTCAAATTAACTGCATAGCTGCTCCACTTCCATCCCTGGTCAGGCTTCATGATTTCTCCCCTGTGGTTACACATATCCTGACATCATCTCATAAACCTTCTACAAGAAAACTGTATGCTAGCAAATGGAAAAGAGTTTCTCTTTGTGCACAAGCTAGGAGCATAGATCCATACAAAGCTTCCATTCCCTTAGTATTAGCATTTCTAACCAAACCTTTTCATCAGGGATCAGCTGCTGCTACAATCAAAGTTGAATTAGCAGCTATCTCCAGTTTTCATTTGGGGTAACATGAACCTAATCTTATGGCTCACAAATTGTGTAAATCATTTTTAAAAGGCACTACCTTACTAAGGCCTCCTTTTCAAGACCCTATATCTCCCTGGGATTTAAATTTTGTTCTTTCAAAACTTATCTCACCACTTTTTGAACCTTCACATACGTGTGATTTAAAGTTTCTTTCATGGAAGACCATTTTTCTGGTAGCCATTACGTCCGCCAGAAGAGTGTCAGAGCTGCAAGTACTCTCAGTCAAACCTCCTTACTTGATATTCCATACAGACAGTTTCCCTTTGCACTAACCCTTTCTTCATCCCCAAGAGGTGTTCACACTCAAATATTAATCAAACTACTGAACTGCCAGTCTTTTTTCCAAATCATACAAACAAAGCAGAATATAAGTTTCATCATCTTAATCTACACAGACAGTTAAGGTTCTATCTACATAGAACCAAAGAGTTTAGGAGATCAGACCAATTATTTATATCTTTTTCAGAGACAAGAAAAGGAATGCCAGTCTCCAAGCTAACGTTATCAAACTGGATTTCAATTTGCATATCTTTTATTTACTCTTCTAATGGCAAAGAACTCCCATTTAAAATTAAAGCTCATTCCACCAGATCTATATCCACATCTGCCACTTTTCAAGCCAGAATTCCAATGGACAGTATATGTGCAGCAGCAACTTGGGCTACCCCTCATACCTTTATTACTCATTAGAAATTGGACTTGGCCTCCAGGGGTAGAGCCTCCTTTGGTTCCAAAGTTCTTAGGACTATGTTCCCATGAGCCACCCGAGAAAAAGGTGCTAGGGAAGCTGTCCCATATGTAAGAATGAAGGCGAGATAGGACTACAGAACATAAAGAAGTTATGTAGTCACCGTAATGTTCCATGTTTGTAGTCCATCTCGCCCTTCATTCTTATGAACCCACCCACCTACCCCCGTCCATGTATCCTTGGAGGATCTGGAGACAAGATAATGTCTGTCTTCCTTAGAGTTGGAGACCTTTCATCCTTGTTTTTCCTTGTGGAAATACTTTTATATCACTATTATAGACAGCAGCAAACAAGATCTGGAGATTGTTACTAGTCCATTATGGGATACCTACCTCACCATGAGCCAACTTAGAGACTTTGAGCTTTGTAATCAACCGAGTCAGAGCCGAGGATCGGCGAGATAGACTACAAACATGTAACGTAATGGTGACTACATAACTTTTTTTAAATAGTGTTGGCTAGACTGTAAACTATATATATAGAAGTTGGTGTGTTTTACAGTATGTGTTGTGTGGAATGAGATGCTGTCTAGGGGTAAGCTAGTTTGTATGGATGTAATGTAGGACAGGGAAGTGAGAGCTAGTAGGAGCAAGGGTAACAGGATTTGCATTGTAGTTTATCTTGGAAAGGTTTAAGTAGTGTTTGTTGTGAGGTGGAGGTGGGGGTGTGGTGTGTGAATTCTAACATGGGTGTGGGGTTTAAGTAGGAGGTACTGAGAAGTAGGTAGGACGGATGATTGGTGTGGGGTTTAAGTAGGAGGTACTGAAAAGTAGGTAGGACAGATAATTGGAGCAGGAAGTATGCCAGGTGACTATGGAGAAGTATAAGTTTAAGAGTAGTGGAGGTGGGTGAGAATTGGGGGTAGGGAAGGGGAGCGGAGTGAGCCTGTGACTAGTTTTGTCATTATTCACTTCATCTTTCATCTTTTATAACTTCACTCAGATTCCAAGTAATATTTTTTTGAAATCAAGTTGCAGAGGTAGGGTGCAGTGAGAGTAATCACTTTATTATAGATACCTTGGTGATTAGTGAGTAAAAAAATGATGATATCATGCACCATTTTTTGGCATAATATTTAGTGTTGTAACCATGTATCCTTGTTTTTCATCAGTTTCACACTATATAGGAATATATCCATCTGCAGTTCTCACCGGCTAATAGGGATTCTCATATCCTTATGCTCATTTGTGCTGAATACAGACCTCTGCAGTATTGTCATAGGATCATAGGAAGTTACTAGGCTGTTTGCCCTGAGGTCCTTACAAGCCTCGCCAAAAATGTACCCCATGTTCCAACAAGTCAGCACCCTATGCCACTGTCCAGCAGGGACACAGGTGGAATCCCAGGGGTGTATTTTCTGTTCCCCATCCAGTTATCTAGGTTGCACTTAAAATGGTTTAATGAGGTACTCTGCTTTACATGGAGAGGGAGTCTATTCCACAAAAGGGGTAGTTTCTGAGACACAAATCTGTCCCACCAACAAGACCTGTTGATGTCACAGACCAGGTTGAGGTTGCATGTGCAGATTACTCGAGTGGAGCTTGACTTGCAGATATGCAGCAGTCCCATCAGGGCAGGGTCCGATATTGTTTTGTAGGCCAGAGTTCACCTCTGAGGAGTCTGTAGGAGACTGAGAAGAGGGACAGGGCTTTTAGCCTGTCTGTGTAGGGTATATGTTTGAGGCCCTGGATTTTCTGGCTGAGGAACCTCTGTGGTCTGTCCAGCTGCTGTATGTGCTTTGTGACGTACGTGCTGAAAGGGGCATTGTACTCAATAATGGGTCTTATAAGGGAAGAATACAGGGATGTTATGCCTACCTTGTCCCTGGATGAGATGCCATTACTAATGAGGTGGGCCATGTAGAAAGCTTTATGTACAACAAAGGCAATATGGTGGTCAAAAGTCAGTTTGCTATCAACCTGGGTGCCCAAGTCCCTCACAACTGATTGCATACTTAGCACCTTATTATCAATGTGATAATTTGTGGGGATGTCACTCTCCCCAAAAAGGATGATGATGAGTTTTTTGGCATTCAGTTTGAGGGCATGTTTCTGGCACCAGCCATTCATTTGGTTTGGGTGAGACCCTCTTGGAGGATGTCCACATCACTAGGGGAATTGAAGACAGCACTCTGCTTGCAGCCATCTGCAAACTTGGTCAGCCATAGCCCACTAGATTTGGCCTGCACCTCCAAGAAGTATATCCCAAACAGCAGAGGCCCCAAGAGTGATCCCTGGAGTACACCTCTTGTTATGGGTCATGTCATTGGTCTCATAGTAAACTATATTCTGCATCATTTTGTCACTGTCAGGATTTTAAGCTTCCGTTTCTCATTGGCGGTATCTCACTATCGTAATGAAGTCGGTGGTGTTTCTGCTATTGTGTATACAAAGTTTTTGCTAATTAGCTGTTCAGATTACTTTCCAAGAACCATTGTCTAGGTTTTCAATGCCTCCAGGCTGAAACGTATGCTGTCATTCCTTGATGCAGTGTGTCTCACCTTGTAATTCAGAGTTGGGTAATCCCTATCTTCCTCTTTCTTAAAACAGTCCATCAGTACAGCTGTATTGTTGAATGATTGGAAAGTCAGTCTAGCACTCATATTAGCTGTTAGATTTTAAAGCTCAACAAATATTTTCTGTTCATATTTTCTTTTGCTAAAGACAGCATTGCTAGCATTCCTAGCTCTGAAGTTTTTACTTAAAAAGTAATAAAATCACACAGTGGTGTTATAAGAACAAGTAAAATTGGACTAGTTCCTATCTTCTTTGCAGAAACATCAGTCCAAATCTGGGAGTTGGTTATTTGCATGTGCTTTGTATCAAAGTTTATTGCATAGAAACACCACTGTCCAGGTTTGCAGCTCCAAAAGCTGGAAATCTGATAAGTTTTCAATTTTATGCAAATCACTAGTATGTCTTATAAAAAAACAATAGGATATGTATGCAGGGAGTTTTGCCTCCACCCTCTCACACACACTCTCCCGATGTGGGGACTGCACCACCCACACCCCTATATTATTCTAACTCTAAGGTCACCATTGCTTCAAGGTAATGGTAAGTAACTTTGATAGCTAAAATCACAATATCAACTCTTCTTATTGTAGGGATTGTATTATATGACAGCAGTATAAAGATTCACATCTCTGGTGGCTCAGGTAGTTACAATATCAAGCAGCTGAGTTCATACAGGTGCCATTTCATCACTTGGCTTTATGATACTGAATGACTTGTGGCCATCAGTTGCCAAATATCTCTGGTGGTGGTCATTGTCCAGGTGGAGCTGAATATCTTAGCTTATACCTTGATTTACACCACAAAGTCTGCTACTGGAGTTCTGTATAATTTAGGGAACTGTTCAGAATGTTTACCAGACATAAGACGTTGCAGAAAGTGACCTTTTTGCTGCTAAGGAGAATGCAGCCCTGCACAGATACTGCTCCATTCAATAGGGCATAGCAGAAGTAGGCTGCATGCATGTATTTTGTGGACTGTGGGTGATATCCTTATTTTCTTCCATTCCTTTTAATGGTTCACCTGCTACTGGAATTATGATCAGAAGGGATGCAGTAAAACTTTCCAATATGTGCAGTTTAAAGCTAGCTGCAAAAGATAGTCTGACATTCAAAATGCTTTCTTCCTACCCAGTCAGTCATTTTGCAGACATCTGTTTAATTTGGTCTTCAATTAGTGTACTATGAAGGCTCATGTTTTGGTCCTTTCTTGGTGTACATTAATTTAATAGATGGCAAGGCTGTGACTCAGCAGCACCTTTTCAAGCTGCTTTCATAGGAGCATTTTCATCTTAGATCCCCTATGAGGAGGATGTCTCCTCCACTTAGGCTGAGCTTCATGAGAAACAAACAGTCATATCTGTTTACAGTGTATTTGGGAGAATCAAAATTGCTTGATAACAGATTTGCTTGAATGAATAGACAGAAACACATTTCTTTCTTATGTGAATATTTTCTTTCATGCTGGTTAAAGAGCCAGATGCTGTTATGCAATAAATTCTGCATTATGTACATAGGTTTACAGGAGAATAATAAGCCCCCTCACACCTCCAGACTTCATTATTCTTACTGTGAGATTTATCTGTTTTGGTTTTGGCATGAGCACAAAATGTGTTGTTGTGTATGTTTGCATTTTTGCTATTTCTTTGAGTTGCAGCAATCATAGGTTAAGAGTATTTAAATCTGTGCGTGGAGAACACAGCCTCCTACACAAGGAAACAATGGGGGCTTGCACCTTTTGAAAATGAGTTTCAAGTTTGCTTCCTTTTTAGTTTTTATTCCAAACAGACTATGTTAGTGTTTTCGTCATTGTGCTGACAGTTTTTTCAGTTTCAAGTATTCCTTTAGATTACACATTCAGGCATTTGGTGAGTGTCTGCCTTTTTACCTGGATTCTGGTCATAAAAGGTCATTGTACCAGTTTACTTACCTAGTTAAAAATGTAAATAAATAAATCCAATTGTGTTTCATATAGTTATGATTCCTACAAACACAGTGTATTTATCATTTCTGCATTTTGAGCCATTGTCTTTTAAAACTTTTGCTGTGTTAGGTGATCTTTATGGTAGCTATCAGAGCTTATCACATTTCTGAATTGCAAGATGTAATGTGGTAAGAGGTGTAGCCCATCTTTTACATTGTCTGGATGAATAATCATTTTCTGTCCTAAGTTATAGCTACATTTTCATTTAACCAGTCATTCATCTTTAGGTCTTGTTCCTGAAACACAGAATAGGACAGACCAAGTTCTGTATACCTAGCAAGTTTCCTTGCAGATGCATTTCTACATAAGCTGTCTCGATTGCTGCTGTTATTATTATTATTATTATTATTATTTATTTTTGCCAAGTGCTTTATTGATTATGTATGACCTAAGCCAGTGATGGCAAACCTATGACGTACTCAGTGCTAAAAGTCTAAATCTCAAGATGCACTCGCTCGAAGCTCTCCTCAAAATGGCGAATGTTGACATCAGCGCTGTAACAGAGACCTGGTTTAAAGAGGCAGAAAGCACCCCTGTGCTCCCAGGCTACAACTCATTCCATACCTTGCGGCCCCAGAATACATCCAGAAGCTTTAAAGGCAGTGGTGTCTCCATATTCTTAAAGGATGCGCACACCTCTAGACTGGTAGCCCAGCATAACGTATCAGAGATACTTCAGGTGCAGCTAACATTGAGTAAGACAGTGATTCAGGTCATAGCCTGCTACAGAACCCCAAACATGTCCCTAGACTCTCACTCCAAGTTCCTGAGCCTGGAATCTATCAAGGTCCAACCCAATACTCTCATACTGGGTGACTTCAACTACCCTTCCATCAACTGGGAAAACTATTCAAGTACTAACGCTTTCTGGAATTTATCTGTTCCAGTGTCCTGGACCAGCTCATTCTGACCCCTACTAGATGAAGCAACATCCTCGACCTGGTTATCAGCAACATGGGAGACTGTTGTTCCACACCTATATTCAGTTCCTCCCTGGTTAAATCCGACCACAAATTGATCACCATGGAAATCTCCATCTCTCCCCCCCCCCCCCCGCTAAGATGACTACCCTGTAAAACTTCTCTAGAGCCAACTTTGGGCTTCTAAAAACAGAGGTGGCTAACTTCTCGGCACCAATGCCAATGGAAAATAGCTGCATGACTGCCGAATCATACACCAATGCACTGTACGTGCACGTAGACAAATGCATGGACGTTGCCATACCTAATAGAACTAAGACGTTCTCCTCCAATAAAAGAAAGCCAGTCTGGTGGTCTGCAGCCATCAATAAACTCTACAACAGAAGGAGGAAACCGTTGCAAAAAATGAAGTCTCAAGACTGGAAAACCTCCCTTATCAGTCTCAACAAAAAGCTGAGATCCCTTATCAAATCCTCTAAAGCCAGCTATGAAGGCAGAATTGCGGCTGACACCAAAAACAACCACAAAGCCTTCTATAGCTATATCAAAAACCTCCAAGGTAATACCCAGATTTGCCCTGAGTTATTGCACAATGGCACCTCCTATACTGAGCCAACAGATATAGCCAACATACTGGCCGACAGATTCAGTGCCAACTTTACCCCCCCCAGGGCCCTATCACAGTACCAGATGAAATCCTGGTACCCCCCATTTCTGCAACACAGGTAAAAGCTACATTGTCCAAAGCCAAGAATACAGCATCCATGGGACCTGATAATATCCATGGCTGCATCCTACATGAGCTACAAAACAAACTGACACCACATTTGTGTGCCCTGTTCGATCACAGCCTTACCTCAGGCTATGCCCCTAACGAATGACGCACTGCTACAGTGATCCCGCTCCATAAAGGGGAGCAACTACAGACCCTGGGAACTATTGTCCCATTAGCCTGATGAGTCTGGTATGCAAAGCTATGGAGCTCATCATCATGGACCTTCTTAACAAATATATAGGCAATCTCCAAACTCTTAACCCAGCACAGTTTGGCTTTGTCAAGGGGAGATTCTGCCTGCTGAACCTTGTTGACTTCTTTGAGGCAGTCACCAAGGCTGTGGATGAGGGTAAGGCAGTGCATACAGCCTACCTCGACCTGGCCAAGGCTTTTGATACCATTCCCCACTCAGGTATCATTGATAAACTCACGAAACTAGGCATCAATCCTTAACATTACTAGGTGGGTTGCAAATTGGCTTACAGACAGGAGGTACAGAGTGAAAGTTGCAGATTCCAAGTCAGACTGTCAACTAGTCCTGAGTGGAGTCCCACCAGGCTCGGTCCCGGGCCCTCTCCTGTTTGGTATCTATTTCTCAGAAGTCTAGGCCAACACAGAAGGACTCTGGCTGACCATGTTCACTGATGACTGCAAGCTAGGAGTCATTTTCAACTCCCTAAGTGATGCAGACATCCTACAAAAGGGCCTCTCTGAGACCAATGACTGGTATTGGAATCATGGCCTGAAGTTAATGCCAAAAAATGCATTATCATCGCCTTTGGAAAAACTCAGTTCCCACGAATTACCACATTGGTGGGAGCCCACTGAACACTGAAGGGGCCATAAAAGGTTTGAGCACCCAAGTCAACAGCCACCTCACCTTCGACCACCACATTGCCACTGTGGTCAGAAAGTCCTTCTACGTGGCACATCTTATAACCAAAGGTTTCACATCCAGGAAGAAAGAGGTCATCATCCCTCTCTACTCATCCCTCATTAGACCAATCATCGAATATAATGCTCCATTTGGCATGTGCCTGACCAGACACCTTCAAGAGCTGGAGAGGCCACAAATGTACCTCACAAAAAGGATCCTATGCCTTAAACACATGTCCTACATGGACAGACTCAAGAAACTTCATCTGTTCTCAGTCTCTTATCATCTACTTAGAGGTGATCTCTGCTTGACTTACAAAGCCATGTCTGACCCAGTCCTACTAGAAATGCTACACCTAAAGAAATCCCAATCCCCCCATGCCACACGCTCCAGAGATCACAACCTCATTACCAGAATTAGCAGAACATGCTGGAGGGACAGGTTCATCTCCCAAAGACTGCCCATACTCTGGAATAAGCTTCCCATTCATGTCAAGCAGAGGACCTCGCTGGTCCTCTCCAAGAGAAATCTTGACAAGTGGATGGGTAACAGAAGGTTCACTCCAGGGATCACTCCAGTTGCCCTACTGGATAGGGGCACTGTGAACTAACATCGGGTGGCTCGGTGGCAGGGCAATATTTTTAGGCTAGGCTTGTAAAGGCTCCAGGGCCATTAGCCTAGCCTAGTACACACCTGTGAACCTATGAGAGGTGACACATCAGCATTCACCAACATTGAGTTACCAAAGAAACTAAATCAACAAAAATAGAAGAAATATGTGACCTTGCACTTCTCTATTAAAACTCTGCAACAAAAAACTCATTAATTGATGTTAATCAAATCAAATGCAGTGTTTTCCGTATTTTTTTCAGTTCAATTCAAAACTAGTATTAAAAGTAGGATATTTTTTGGTGCATTATTTTAAGCCCAGTTATCAGTACGTATATCATTTTCTCTATTGTAAGTCACAGATTTTTCTTTTACTTTTATAATACATAGCAGCATATATGATTAGACTGTATTTTTTTAAATAAATGAATATGTAAAGAATTACTTCTCTTTTGTTTTGGGGGGATGGTGACATGCCAGCAGAGTCGAGATAGGCATTTTCTGAATTTTTGACACGCCGAGCCCAAAAGGTTCTCCATCACTGACCTAAACTGTCTTCTTCAACAAAGTGTTTATAGAGTAGATGTCTACATTATGACATTAAAGTTGCTAGAGCACCATATGTCATCGTCCATTACTTAGTATGGTAGCATGCTCTTGAATGTAACTGGGCATGTGCAACCATTGCTGATGTGAAAATGCAGTCTTGTTGAATGAGTCACTGCAAGGGTTACACCTTTTTACCTGAGCTGCAGTGACCTCAGATAGGATTATTTTAAATGTTGTGGTACAGAAGGTAAATGCCTCTACATGGGTTTTGTTGGTGAGCCCCTCCCCCATATAGGTATGTAATGGTTTATAATGATTTTAGACTTCCTGTGAGGGTGTTTATCCCTGAATGAAATGTCAGATGTATTCTGTAGAGAGATGCTGACAAAGCCAGACAGAAAGTAAGAAAGGGACTAGTGTGTGTGACAGAATAGGAGGATGTAATCTGAAACTAATCATGCTTTGCAGAAAATGACAATTTGAGATAGCTCCTGGATATATTTTGTCCTTTAGCATGTATCAACAGAAAGCTACAATCCATTATTTGTTCCTGGTTTATATCTGTTTTATGTTAATATGTGTTCTTTGACAACCTGCTCAGTGTGAAATAATTTGAAAAAAGAGACCTTTGACTCAAAAAAAAAAAAGAAAAAAAAAGTTAAAAACAGAAGGGGGACCCTCATTCCAGTCAATACAATCCTTTCTATGTTGGAGTCCCCAGTCACTGATATTCGTAGAATACCACTCTTCAAGCTATTTATCTTAATATTTCATCACTGTTGAATGCTGGTCTATCATCAGCCCCTTTTTCTCAGTTTTCTACATGGGGTTATGGCATGACATGAACTGCTGCCACCTCTCTTGATTCATTGCTACCCTCCTACCTTCCTTGAGAATCGTGCCTGATTGTCATAGGTCTTCTCCCAGGCTGTCCATCCATCTTTATGCAAGATGTCCTTTTTTCTTCTTGCCTTCTTCCTGTCTTTCACAAATTCTCTTCACCACATCTTCTGTTTTCTTTCAGATATGCCCAAACCACCATAATCTGTTCACTTGACATTCTCTCCAACTACAGCTACTTTGGTTTCTGCTCTGATGTCATAATTTCTTCTTCTTTGGTCCCATAGTGTGCATTCTACCAACCTGTCTCAGGCACTTCATCTCTGTCACTTCTAGCTTTTTCAACTGATCTGTGATCACTGCCAAGGTTTCTGTACCATACAGAAGTACTGGTCACATCACTATTTTGTACACCTTACTTTTCAGCTCCTTTGGCATTCTTTTGTCAGACACTACCCCTCACACTCTGTAACAGTTGTATGCAGCTCCGCTGAGTCTGGGTTTGACTTCCTCTTTCAGACTTCCCTTCTCCTCAACCACTTCTCCCACATACTTGAAGCTGCTGACCTGTTCTATTTTCCTTTCCATCTCACTTTTCAACTTCTTCTGATTTTCCCCTTTTGCTGCTTTGACAACTGCCTTGTCTCTGCTCACTTGGATTCCATGTGCCTTCAGTTCTGTATTCCATTCCTCCCATCATTTGCTGTAGGTCTTGCTTAAAGTCTGTAATGCAACATCTTCTGCATGCAGCAGCTTTGTTGAGCAGTCCTCTTCAACATGTTTGTGTAACGGGCTTCAAGCTGAGCCATGATGCATACTCACTTCCACTGGGAGTCTGAATGCTGCTTGTACTTGTGTCATTGGGTCCTTTTACATAGGCTGCACTAATTCTGCCAATGTTTCCAGGACTGCCAACTATCGCAGGCCTGTCCAAATCAGCTTTCTTGGGAACTTGTCGTAAGCTTTCTCTAAGAATCATACTGCCTAGTTGGACTCCTTCCACATTTCTAGCTCCTTCTTAACTATCTGTCTCACTGCAAACATTGGGTTGGTTGTACTACATCCTTTTCTGAATCCAGACTGTTCAGCTCCCATCTTACTTACTAATATTTTGTGTATTGGCTTATCAAGCAGTCCCTCTAGCACTTTCATTCTTTTTTTTAATTTGCCCATTCATTTTATCATATTCAGTAAGATGGGGTCATGTTGGCAAATGAGCAGCTTAGACATGCCAAGCTGCAAGTCAGTGCTAAAACACTAAAAAGGAACTGTCACAGGTGATATTTCTTTTTGAGGTGTACAAATTAGAGTGCTGTGACAACAGAAGGAACTGCAGCATGATAAATACACAACTGCATCAAAACATACGTATTTAATGGAGCTTTAAGTTAACCTGTAAACACCTACTATAAAATTATTTTTCTTCTTTCCAGCACACCTGAAGTCAAAGGGTCATCTTCATCATGTGAGGAAAAGAAGAAAGCTAGATTGTGAGGCACAGTCTGCAGAACAGGATAGCAGTACAACACCATCAGGTTGTGCTACAGACTCCTCAAAGAAATTGGAAGACAATCACACAAAAACAGAAGCTTCCTGCCCGGTATGAACAAGAATGCTGATGAGAGTGTTGTCATCTTTGTGGCCTGCTAATAAACATTCTTCCACTGTTCTGTTATCAACAATAGAGCATGACCTGAATAAGGATAGCCATCCAGGGAACACATGTTTCATCATTTGGGGAGTTACCTAATATTTATCAGTTCTTGTATTCCTTGCTGGACAGAGGGTTGTGCTCCTTTGTATAAGTTAGACACAGCAGTTTGTCAAAGACCTTGGTGCAGTTATAGATGTCGGCTCAATAGTTGCCTTCCCCTTGAGCTTCCTGCAGACTCAGGATAAATAAGCAAGAAGTTATGAAATAGTTACAAGAGTTCTACAAGTCCATCATATTTTGCATGGCTCTGAGAAGAGTTTTGCAGAAGTGCAGGCTATTTTGGGTGGTCAGTTTGTCTGAAGTTTGTTTAACTAATAGTTCATGACTTGTTTTAAAACTTCTCTAGAAATATTTGTGACAGACCTCTGTGGGCTATAATGCTGAATGTTAAGGCCATTAAACCTCAGAAATGTGGGTGTGTTACTTTCGTATTCTTAAATAAATTGTTGGTATTTTTAAGTGATTGTGTATCACTGTCTTCTGTTTTTTTTAATTAAAAGGGTGTGTGGCTGCTGTTATTATTATTATTTTCATCTGCAGTGTAGTTCATGAATATTAGCCAGATATCAAGCTGTAGCTGTCACATTATGACACTGTTTTGTCTAGCAACATGCTTTGCATCACATCATCAATGAACAGATTGCTAAAAGATGAACTGTACTGTATGAGTTCAGAAACAGTGAAAATCTACGGATGCAGGATGCTAGCTGGTTGTCAGATGCATGAACATTCTTCATCACTTCTTCTTCTGCTGACCAGATTGTCAGCTGTGTAAGCTCAACAGAAGTCACTTTTGGCAGCTGGTTTGACAGCTTAGAATATTTATGGCTGACATTAAAAGGTTCAATTTTAAAATGTTTAATTAACAAATGTCTGAAAGGAATACTGAATAATAAATTAATTAGTACCAGGCTGGTGCATGTGCTTTTGCTGTCATGATCCATTTATCCTTCCATGCATGAAGTGTCACAGGCATGTGTAAAGTATCACAACTTAACACGCTGCCTAAATCCTTTGTAATCTGCACAAACTACTGGTAGAAGCATCTTTACTGCATTAGCACAGCCTGAGATAAACATTGCTTACTCCTTAGCAAATCCAGCTTTTCGCAATGTTATTAATTACTTTTATTTTATTTCAGTTTAATTCACTGACTTTCTTAGTTTTCAGTCTAGCAAATGATACGAACTAAAGCTTTTCAACAAAAGAGGCTGTCTTTTGTAAACAGATCTTGGTTTGCTAGCTGCATTGTCTTTTTTGCCACTTAGGTTCATAGGTTCATAGATTAGTACTAAACTAACTGCCCTTGCTAGCCATTTTTTTAAGCTTAGCCAGTTATCCCTTGTGAGATTTAAACCCTGCACCTTGTGTTTGTAAGGCAAACTCAACCATTAGGCCACCCTCTCAACTTCTGATTTTTTTAGTAGTGTGTACCTGTTAGCACAATAAATTTGGACAAAGCCAAAGTAATAGGGGGGGAAGCAGAAAAATAAGTACATATTTTAAATATTAGTTTTATAAACTTAGAATGTTACTAGAATAAAGGGTGTTGTGTTAGCATACATTTTCTGAAGGATATAACGTCTTAAAACTCCAGTGCCTTAGTGACTTCAGTCCTCAAATTTCCTCAAACCACAAATTTCATAGACCAAACATATGAAACAAAAATCTGGGCAGGTGAGAAGTATGTGTAGCTCCTATGTGTTAGCTGCCACTGAAATTATATCAGTACTTTTATTTTACAGCTGCTGTAAAAACTTGCTTCCTGCTAATTCTTATACAGTGAACTAATGTGCTTCCTGCTAATTCTTATGTGGTGACCTTACACATTTCTTTTGACTCTTGTTATGGGGTTAATTTTTGTTTTTGCCTCAGTCTATATGTAACCTGTAATTTACTTGACAGCTTTTATCAAGCTATATCAGTAAACTAGTCCCAATTTTCCCTTCATGTTTGGCTTGTTGAGTTTTCTCAGTTGTGTAAGTTGTGTAAGGTCAGATGAAAGTTTCAGCCAGCTGGAGCTAACTGACTTTTAGAAATCTTTCTGCAGAACATAGTTTATTTAGTTTTCATTTATTTGTTAACTGGTTAAATGAAGTTATCTTTCTTGGAGCCTTTTCAGCCACTACACAAGCATCAAGGGTAAAAACAAACTATATGCTTGTGTGTGTGTGTGTGTGTGTGAGACATTTTACTGTCAGCTACAGTAAACTGAGAAGTGTATGACACCGTACCAACCCATTGAAAGACAACATCCACCAATTAGGAGACTGGTAACCCTCCACCTCCCTTTTAGACCAATCACGAAAGGCCACATCCCAGACTCCACCCACACTACCTGTGAGATTTCTGTATATAAGAGACAATACTAACCACTATATTTCACTGAGCAGCGCTTATCTATTCTGTAAGCAGAACCTAAAAAAAAAAAAAGAAAGAACAGAGGACTGCAGAGGAATTATTTTTGTGCTATATTCTGTGACATCATTTTTTGAATTATTTATCAACTGTTTTTCTGTGTCTTGGACCTTTCAAATTATTCTTGAATTGGCTGAATGAGATTTTTCATCTTTATTATTGGACCACCTGTTCTCTGCTGGCCAACCTCACTGATACCCTGTAACATAGCAGAGATAACTTAGATTAGTGAATGTCACAAACTTTTTTTAAAAAAATCTTTAACCCCCCCCAAGGACTTTTTAAACTAGGGTAGAATATTAGGAATCATCTTTGGAAGACTTTGGGTGCCTGTCTTGGTGCATCCTGTGAAGTGGTCCAATTTAAATAATTTGGTTCCCTGACCACAAGAGGTGATTCTAGTGGTTTTTTTTGTAAACTGAGAAGTTTTCTGATTTGTACACAAAGGCTAGGCATTCTTAGTTTTTCTCTGCATGCAAAGCTGGCAAATCTTAAAAATAGATTCAGTGTTTTGCTTGTTTTTTGTATTTCATTCTCATTAGAATAGAAAACTCAGATACTGTTGGGCTGTGCACATTAGTAAGACTTTACTAGCAGGCACCTATGTTTATTTTGTTTGTAACTGGATAATTAAAATGGCCCTCCTCAAACTCTTTTCATCCATAACCCCAGCCACATGGGCAAGATTAAATATTGCATCAGTATGAAGAGTTCGGAACAGCCAAACAACTGATATGTTTTTGGAAGTTGAAGTTGGAGGTAAACTTTTTAGAAATAAAAAGCATGAAGACATAGGACTAGAGGTACCTATAGAACTGCACATAGTGTTGAGAGGATAAGACTGAGCTCTGTTCCCTGGAGCTATGTGACAGTGTTTTTACCACTATGCCCCATTACTATATTAGAAACACAGACCTTCATTATGTGTTCTTAGCAGGTGTTATGTGACCTAAGAACAGTTGCTCAGATGTTTGGAGGATAGTACATTGTGCATGTTTGTCTGGCTTGCATGTGGCAGTAGTATGCTGATTGCTTCATTTTCCTTATAGAGACTTGGAAATGCAGAATTCGGTGGTAGAAGATGACCTCTGAGGCTTTCCACCATTATTTATTTTATAGCAGTAACCAAGAGATTTTAATGATGCTGCCACTGCTGTACTTTGTTATAATGGTTTCTCTTTTTGAACCAGTGTTATCTACCTCCATCCTTGCAATATTCATATGCTGTGTTGTATTTTCTGTATGCGTGCAGTGACCAAATGAGGTGTCCTACACAGAGATGCTCATTCATGACTCAGGATATTTGATCAGCTAAAGCTGTAACATAGTGTCATTGTTTAAACTGTCAGTTTTGATCTGACGATAGTAACTATATTGGCTGAAATATAAAAGAAGGGTTCAGGAATGTGGAAGCGTGACTGATGCTAGATTAGCATTTTTTCAGACAACAGAGCGTCCTAGGTCCGATGACTCAGCAAGGTTTACTTGCTATACACTGTGGAAGACGATTGTCCTATAAACTCATTTTTTGATTGTGATTGCTCAGTTGACTAGGTGTTAGATATTTGGTACTGGTAACCACAAAGTGGTATGAATAAGAAATGAGGCCTGAATAAGTGTGTACTAGTCTTTCACATGCTATATGTGTTTCATCCTGCAGACAGAGCTACTGATCTTGACTTGCTACCTGTAAGAACTTTCTGTAAAGAATGAGATGAAAAAAAGATTTGCATGTACCGCTGATCTGCTTGAAGCAGTTAGGAATTACTTTTGAACATGTGTTGTGCTATATCATGCATGTTGTAAATAAATGTTTTTTATTCAGATTAGATACTGCCCAACTGTTTTTATTAGTGATATAGCCAAAGACATGCTTTACCACATTCACTGTTCTTTCAAGAGGAAGACCCATTAAAGACAAATCGCTGGTGTTAAAGAAGCACAAGATTCAGATATTTCAGCAAGTAAATTAGCAGTGAGAACTGAAAATACACATTAAGATTTTTTTTAAGTATAATGTCTTTGTCCAAATCCATTTTAGAATAAGACTGCAGAGTTTCAAAACTGGATCAAAGCATCTGATGAAGGGTCTTTATATTGACTTTGCTAAATCATCATAGCCATTCACATAAATGACAAATTCAAAACATTAAATGTCAATCTGCATTTATTTCAATGAGTTAAACACTGGTTCAGCAAGAGGATGCAACAACAAGTTAGGGTTGGAGTTAACTGTTTATTCAGTGCAGGCTGCCAGTTGTATCCAAGAGAGCTGTTCCTTGGGGCCACTATATTTTTGTTTTTAGACTATTCTCCTAAAGCAATTGGGCCTAAGTCAAGTCGAGGGTTAACTGTTTCTCCCAGCAGAGGTTTCTAGTGTTGTCTCACAGTGCTTTGTACTGTGGTCACCTCTTCTGGACTCATCTTCTCACATACAAAAATGTGAACTGGGCTCTGGCTGATCAATTATGCTGATGGCAGCAAACTAAGTAACATAATTCTTTCAGTAAGCAAACTGAATCCACAAAAGTGTAAAATAATCACTAATAAAATCAAAGCGCTGCCAAGCTGTTATAAGAACTTTTATTACTTAACAGTATGAAAAATTAAGCACTTTCATTTGTACATTACAGAACTTCATCGAAATAAATAAAAAAAACACACCCAAAATCCTTTTTATAATCCCAAACATTAATCCAATTAATGATTTAACCAATCATGTTCCACAGTCAGTAATTAAATTATATAAATTTCACAAAAAACCTACCAAGTGAACTTAAAGATATAGTATATAAAAAAGCATATAGCCTTATTCATACATAACTTATGATATAAACCTTGCTTTCAGAAAAGGGATACTTGCATAATCATCTGTATAAATTCATTTAAAAAATATATTTAAAAACCTTCTTTAGAGAAAATTTATGTTCACACCTTTTCTGACTTTAAAACTAATACATTTTTGATAGAGTGTTTGTTATTAATACCAGTGTGTTAGCATTTAATTTAATTTGCCATAACAATCCAATTTTTTCAAACAAGACTCCCAATCACCACCTGTAACAACTTGTGAAACCTTTTTAGCACAAAAAACAAAAACTTTTTAAAATCCTTACATCCTATGCTATGTCTATAAATGGTATTTCTCATGTCCTTTTTTATAACATATACATATTCATAATTTTTTTACTCAATACCCTCTCTGTCTTTCCAACATAGAATGCTTCACAATTCATAAATTATGCCAAGTAAGTCACTTACATAGTGATTATAGTAATTTTGCCTTTGATTGGTTGAATGTTATTTAAATGTGCTGTGGGTTTCGGTGATTGTTAGTCTGAAGAAGTGATTTGTTAATCAAGAAAGTGCTTACTTTAATAAATGTATAGCCTGTAGCTGTGTTGATTCAGTGCTCACTTTTATTATCTTTTCAGGTTATTACTGTGTACAAGTGTACTGAGTCATTAGCCTCCTTGCCCTTTTGATTATAAGCAAAATTATTGCACAGAAGCATTTCCATTAAATTTACTAAAACTTCCACTTTACTCTGATTCATGGAACCAATCCAAATCTTGCCCATGGGGTATAACCAAGAATAAGTCTGTAACATCTATAGTCACTAGGACTAATGTCTCATTAAATTTTATCCTAGCAAGCTCACTCAAACAATGCCAAGAATATTTTAATTATATACTTCTTGTCTTCAAAAAATTATTTTAAGAACTTATCCACAAATTTAGTCAATGGTTCAATATTTGACCCACCCCAGTTGCTACAATGGGCCTCAATGGAGCGTCAAGCAAATTTTTGTGAACATGTGGAAACTTAATATTGAGGGGACAATTGGCTTCTTTACTGCTAAATATTTCATTACTGATTCTTACATTTCTTTGTTAATATAACATACATCATATCAGTTTTGTTGTAAGCTAAATTAATTACGAAAACTTAATTCAGAATAGGAGTCATCATTTAAATACTGATACACTTTAATAGAATAATCAAAATAATTCATCAAAAGTACTTCATGACCCTAAGGTCTTTATTTCTCACCAAATAATCCAGTACTTGCTTTTGCTTTAAGGTTAAGCTATAATATTTCCTTCACTTAATCTGCTCATCATTCAAATCTCTAATCTCTTTCTCACACATTTTTTTCAAATGCTATAATGGGGGAGCCAAGGGAGGGTTAAATATACTGTTCCCCTTAATATCATTGCTCTGTACACTCACTTCATTTTTAAAATATAATTTCAAATTCAACTTCCTAATAACATGAATTTACTATAAAGAAGGTTTTTAAAGATTTTTTCAACCGTTTTTTATAAAGATGATTACTTAAGTGTCCCTTTTCTAAAACCGAGCTTTATATCATAAATTATGAATGAATGAATGAGGGTATATGCTTTTTCTATACACTGTATATTTAAGTTCACTTTGGAAGGTTTATTGATTGTGGAACTTGATTAGTTGAGCCATTAATTGGATTAATGTCTGGTATTATGACAAGGATTTATGTGTTTGTTTTTTATTTATTTATTCTGATGAAGTTCTGTAATGTACTAATGAAAGTCCTTAATTTTTTATACCGTTAAGTATGTTCTTGCAACGACTTGTCAGAATTTTTATTTTATTTTATTATACTTCATTCAGTAAAAGATGTTGATGCTCTCTAAGATATCCAGATACACACACACATATATGGGTCTACTTCTAAATTTCGAAATTTCAAAAAGTCGAACTTCTTATAGTCTAGACCATAAGACCAAAGTTTTGAAACTTTGAACTGTTTAAATGGAGATCACCATACAGCATGGAATGGTATATTTACCATTTCCCTTGCTGTAGTATGATTTTGGAGTTGGTATATTTAAATAGCAGGGGTTGTGGGGGCACAGGGGGTTTGCTCCATGCAAAAATGTAAAAAAAAAAGATTAAAAAAAATTTTTTTATTTAAATTTTAACGTTTCAAAACTTTGATCTTATGGTCTTAGCCATAAAAAAATTGATGTTCTGAAAGTTTGAAATTTAGAAGTAGACCCATATATATATATATATATATATATATATATATATATATATATATATATATTTATACATACACACATACATACATACATACATACTCACACACACACACACACACACACACAGTGTACAGTACAGTACTAATGACCACACATTTAAAGTCAGTGCATGTTGCATAATGGGATTTGCCAAAAAGAACATACATCATAACCACGAGAAAATGATAGTGGCATTGTTAATGACACTATGATTAAAGATCTAAGGACTGTGGCAGATAGTTTCTACCAACATCAGAAAGCCATATTCTCTTGCACATCTTGTTTTAAAACACATGGCTAGCCAATTCAAGGAGCTAAGTCAGTTACTTTAAACTGTACTAATCTGTTGAATACAACATCATGTTTTTGCAGCCTTCAAATAATCCATCAGAAACAAACTGAAAGGTCACATTTATTCCTTACAAGAAAAGTCAGAAGACTGGAAAACTTGAATTCTTTGGAATAGTCATTATGTAGATTACTTAGACACAACCTCTCCATTGTCTATAGATCAGGACCTCTTTGAAAGAGTATGCCTAAAATGCACTGCTTAAGGGAGCTAACAGTTAGTTGGCAGCAGAGAGGACTGAGGCTATGAGCTGTTAAGCTGCTTCCTATATTCCAGGGTTTGATTCCCTAAGCCACTAGTTGTCTCCAATGTGATCTGAGCAACTCAGTTAACCAAACAGTGCTCTGGTGCAATTGGGACACTAGGCTAGACTGCTCAGTGGTCTTCTTGACTATATTACTAGTAATAACCTACAAACCTTGGAATATCAGATCAAAGAACATTCAACACCATCAGAAGCACAACGGTACCATACTTACCGTTGGCTCTGGAAGATTAGAGGTCAGTGCATTCCATTCCTAAACTAGGTGTTTGTATTCATTTTCCTTTACTGGCACTGAATCACATCATAAATGGGCATATTCTTGAGTGCACCATCCTTCACGGGACTTTAAACCAGTATCACATTTGCCTGAATTGATGATGGCTCAGTTGTAAGCAAAATACCACAAGACACTTATCTAAAAGAGTGGGTGAGTTACACTAAAACTTATATTTGTACAATATTATTCTACATTTACACTTAAAGAAAAAGAAACAAATGTTTCATTGTTTTATACTCCCACCTTTTTTCCAAAACCCTCCTCTTCTTTTGGCTGTTCCCATTAGGGATTGCCACAACGGATCATCTGTTTCCATTACCTCCTGTCATCTGCATCTTGTTCTGTCACACCAACCACTTACATGTCCTCTCTCACCACATCCATATACCTTATCATAGGCCTCCTCTTTTCCTCTAACCTGGCAGCTCCATCCTTAGCATCCTTTACCCAATATACCCAGCATCTCTCCTCAGCACATGTCCAAACCAATGCAATCTCACCTCTCTGGCGTTGTCTCCAAACCGCCCAACCTGCGCTGACCCTGTAGTATACCGATTCCTAATCCTGTCCATCCTTGTCACACCCATTACAAATCTTAACATCTTTAACTCTGCCGCCTCCAGCTCTGACTCCTGCCTTTTTATCAATGCCACCGTCTCCAACCCACATAATATAGCTGGTCTCATTACCCTGTTGTAGGCCTTCCCTTTCACTCTTACTGGTACCCGTCTGTCACAAATCATTCCTACCACACTTTTCCACCCACTCCACCCTGCCTGTACTCTCTTTTTCACCTCTCTTCCACACTCACCATTACTCTGAACTGTTGATCCCAAGTATTTAAATTCAGCATCCTTCGCCAGCTCTACTCCCTGCATCATCACCATTCCTCTATCTTCTTTCTCATTCACACACTTATATTCTGTCTTAGTCCTGCTGGCCTTTATTCCTGTCCTGTCTAGAGCATATCTCCACCTCTCCAGGGTCTCCTCAACCTGTTACCTACTCTCACTACAGATCACAATACCAGGCAAACATCATAGTCCACGGGTTTGCAATGAGGGTCTTGATAGAGAAGTATTGAGAAGGTCAGAAGGAGTTGCATTGTGTCTTTGTGAACTTAGAGAAAGCATATGACAAGGTCCCTAGAGAGGAGTTGTGGTATTGTATGAGGAAGTTGGGAGTGGCAGAGAAGCATGTCAGAGTGGTACAGGATATGTATGAGGGCAGTGTGACAGTGGTGAGGTCTGCTGTAGGAGTGATGGATGCATTTAAGGTGGAGGTGGGATTACATCAAAGATCAGCTCTGAGCCCTTTCTTATTTGCAATGGTGATGGACAGGTTGATAGACAAGATCAGACCTTTTTTCCAAACCAAAACTTATTATTTGCAGGAATCATATTCAAATTACATTTCTTTTTATATAATAATTCTTGACATCTTTCTTTCATCATATACCAAATACTAAACAATAATTGTATCTATTTCATCTGTTTTTTCAACTGTTTCTTCTATCCCTCCTCTGTTCCACATTCCTTTTGTAGCATTCCACCCTTTTTGCCTGATCACAAAAATAATACAGATTTTCAAGTTTCTTCCTCTGCATAAGCACGGCACCTTCTTTCCTGCTGCTATTTATATGTCATCATATTATTGACACGGAATTTCTTCAACATGATCCTCCAAAAAAATGCTTCCATTCCAACATGCAGTCCATCATTTCCATATTGTCATTATTGCTTCCTTTGTCTTATCTTGTCACCGTAGTGAAGGGTCAGCATAATACTTTTCCATAAACCAGCACATGCAATTGGGCCCTTTTCACTAACAAAGTCTCCTCCTGTTTTCCATAATAAATCTTTTCTTTCCCAAAATTCCCCCTGTATCTCCTTTAACTATCAACTCTTTACACTTCTGTTTTCCTATTGTTTTTCAGAACTTCTTTTATTTCCTCCACAAAAGACTTCCTATCACCCACCCATGCTTCACCTTCTCTAATGCCCAATACCAATACAGTGATGTTGGATGCAATATTGCATTTATTAACCATACTGTCCTCCTTTATCATTATCTCTGAGTTCAGACCCACACAATAACTCCTCTACCATGTATATATAAGCTACTGTCTCTTATGGACTGTAGAATTTGAAAGCTACCTACCATGTAAATATTTGATACTTTTTCACTTAGACTGTAGAATGTGAAAGCTGCTTAAAATCATGTGTTCTTAGTTAACTCACACAACATGATATTACTTGCTAGCTTTCTCTGTGATTAGTATTAAGCTTTCTACTGTGTAAAATGCACTGTTTTACCTCTGTAATTACTTTTATTCACTTTTAATAATGCAAACGCATCTTGTATTCAGATACTCGTGTAAATTGCTTTTGTTAGTATATCGTTATAGTGTACCGTCTTGTAATTCATTATTATTATCATTGTTATTACTTCATAATCTTCTTAGTTTAATGGAGCTTATCTCCCCAGGCCTCTACTTAAAATGGACATGTATCCAGTTGGTCTAGCCCGGTCAACAAATGTAAAATAAAATATTGTACAATATCACTTTCCTTTTTGGGTTCAGTCTGGATCTCTTTATTACTCCAGAAACATCTAATAATTCCTTCACTTCTGCAGCAGGAAGCACATTCCCTGTAAATAAGCTAATTTACCCAGTATAAGTCTAAGGGTTAGATATGCTTTCTTCAAAAATAGTCAATTTAAAAGGTCCAAGTGCCTGTACTAATCTTTTATTTCTTTCAGTTTTCCTTCCCATTGCTGGTTAATAACTTACTCCTAAATTCTATCACATTATTTCAACAGCATTCATGTAAAAATTCTACCACCAATTTCACTATATATACACACACACCCTTTACATTTTTCTTTACTCAAAACTAACCTTACAAACTCAGAATGTTTTACTATCCCCACAACATCCTTTATCTGTAATCTGGTATTAATTGTATTTACCTGTAATCTGACAGAGGTATTGCAACTTTCTCTTTGTACTTGACCATTACATTGCTCTTTACTTGTACCATTACCACACTAATTATCATGATGAAAGAAGTTTCACTTATCAGGTAAAACTTACTGCATACCTTTAGAGAGCCTCACTTTCTCACAAATCTTTCAGTTTACTAAAACTTTTACCAACATGCCTATATATACAGCTTACAGAAATTTGACCATCTTCCTCCCTCTTTTGAATGACTTAAAAATTTGCCACATTTTGTCAGGCAGTGTCAAACCTTTCATTATATTACACACTATAACTCAAGCTTTCAATTTCCCCTTCTTAATGGTATTCAGTATCTCCTTAACAATTTTTAACATTTCTTTCACACTTTCCCATAATTCCCTCCTGCAGTATGTATCCCATAGCTGCTTCAGTGCTATTTTATAATCTTCATTGCACAATGTTATTGGCACACTTTTTCCCCCAAACAATATATTACCCCTTCATTAGAAATTTACATTTTCTTCTAAACTTTTCATCAACCATCCCTTTATGACTTCCAAAAATGCCTTCTTTTCTTCCCTTGCATACTTGTATAAAATTCTTACCTTAACTCATCCTCTTCACGCACATACTGGGCATTACCCTCTTTTATTAATGTATTCTTTTCATTGGTAATTTTCTTACTATCTAACATCCATTCTTCCAGCTTTCTTATTTTCTTAACATTCTACTTTATCTTTTTTCTTATATTTTTCATAATATGATTCTTTCAGTTTTTCAACAGCACATTTCATTATTCCCCATTGAATTTCTATAATCTTATGATCACTGGGTCATACCTTTCTTATCTTATCATCTTCTGTCTTCACCTTTTATTTAAAAAAAGTCTAGCTTACTGTTTTTTTTCATTTTATGAAATACCTTTGCCTTATCAGAATGTTTATTACTTTCATCGTTTTAATTCATAGAGCTCCCTCTCTCTTCTTAAGCAATTAATATAATATTTCTCCAGTGCTCTTTCAAAATATCCCATTAGTTCTATATACATCTTTTCCACTACTATGTCATTCCTCTCTGTCTTTTAAAAAAACATTTTACACTGTTTAGAAACTTTCCACCATTGTGTCCATATTTTGTAGAAAGGACTTGTGTTTATTACATGACTTCTTTCTGTCATTATTACATTGTGTTTTACATATACCTGTGCAAATTTTAATTCCCTTCTACACAAACTTGATTATTCTCTTCCAAATTTTGACCATGCTGTCCTTTGATCTGAAAAGCAGCTTATTGTACCTTCCCTCAAATACGATATGCCCTCTCTTTTAGTTATACTCCTGTCTTTGTTAGCATTTAAGAAAGCATATGCTACTTCTCTGTATTTTCTCTCATTTGTTTTCCTTCTTTCTTTCTTTCTCTGAGATCACAGTTAAAATCTCCACAAGTACTGTATCCATATTTGGCATAACACATTTATTTTACTTAGAGACATCTTTATTTTTATCTTTTATTTATTTATATGCATGGAACACCATGCATTCTTACCAAGCTTGGTGTAATACAGTAGTCATTTATGACCATTCCCCTAGGAATCATGCATTTCTTTTCCTGACCACTAAAAAATCTTTCCAACACCTATAAGCATTTAAAAATTACAGTTGGTCATATCTGTTGCTTTGGGTTCAGCGTTGTTTGTTAACATGCCAGTCCGAGAGTATTCTCCTTTTCTCGTGCTCATATCATCATCGTCTCCTACAACGTTAGAACTGTAATCTTTGTTTGACATTCAGAAATCTTATATTTATTAGGCAATATTTTGTTTCACATTTCTACATCAATGTAATGTAAAACACAATACTTTTTTTGTACGATGAACACTTATAGATGATATCACAAGTTAGCCTCTTCCTTTCCTTTTTGTTTTACCTCCATCAGTTTTCTGTTCATATATCATCCGTTATCTCCTACATAACTTTTTGCTTTTGCTTCTATACATCTTAATTTTCTTCTCTATCTCATTTTTATCATTTCATACTTCATATCTGCTTTGTGCTGCAGTACCGTATCCACTTGTACTATTTCTTTAACTAAACTTATTATTCTACTGTTTCATTCATTCATCTGCTCTTAATATACTTTCCATTTTCTAGTGCCTTTGATTTTTACAGACAATGTGTAGTTCACTTTATTCATTACATTTAGTATTGTTTTTACATTTCCCCTCTTCACAATCAAATCGGAGATGCTCCACTTTCATACATTTTGTACATTTTAACATTAGATTTCTTACAGTGTGCCCTCTTTCCTTGTAAAAATAACACAATTTCAATTGTTCAGCATACGTTTTACCTCCTGTCATCATACTACACGATATACCCCCAGATTTACTAATCTTCCATGCAGGACTAATCTATTCCTGCATGGAAGCGGCAGTTTAGGAGGAGGACGGCAGCGCGCCATGCATATTAATGAAGGTGAGCTGCCTGACCTCCTAATCCTACATGGAGCGTGGACAAGTGCAGGGGGGCATGTCTGAGAGCAGAGCTCTCAGAATAAACACGCCCCTGCAAAGTAGAACAGCAGAAACTGTAAATAAATGAGCAAGGCCGCTCACAGGTGTCTGCATATCCCCACCAACAGTCCCCCATGTGTACAACAGGAACAGTACATATAAATAAAATGAAGAAACCCTTTTTTTTTTTTAAAACCCCAAGTATAGCTAACAGTAGGTGCGTGGGTTTGCCCATTGCTTATCTACGGTTAAAGCAGTTTAAAAGGCTGAAGAGGATAACAAGGAAGATATATGCAAATGAAGCAGCACAGCAATAGTGTAGTGGTCACAGCATCCGCCTAACGAGCAGGCATTCCCGGTTTGAGTCCCACTGCAGCACATTCCATTTTCTGTATGAAATCTGTATATGAACATTTTTACAGTATAACCTACTAAATAACATTTAAATGTGAACCAGAATACTGCATTAAATGCACATGTGAAGTGTCAGTGTTATAGTAAATAAGGCACTAATAAGCAGGTTTAAGCACAAATAAGCAGTAGTAAGCATATATAAGCACTAGTAAGCATGTTTGCATGGGGGGTAAGCATTGCCTACACAGATTAAGCAAAATAGAAGCTAACTGAATGTAAGAAACTGTAACTGGAGGTTAGCATTGTTTAGCTTCATGCAAACCCACGCACACCCACTTACAACTGCTTTAAAGTGCTTTAACCACTCTGTACCCAATGGCCCATGTTCTGCCCAGCAACAAAAAAACAGCTCCTGCAAGGCTTGAACTCAGGACCCTGTACACCACAGTTACAGTAATTAACCACTAAGCCATCATAGCAGTACATATAAATGAGGTATCAGCAAACTAATCCTCACCACAGGAAAATCAAATCAAACGTGAACTGAATCTATGTACAGTGTGATGTTGTATAACCTGCCACAGAACAGAAATTTGTGAACTGGAGTACTGCAGTAAGCATAGATTTGAGGTGTTATTGTAATAAAGTGTAGAAGCCCCAGGTCCCCATACAGTGTATGTACACATGAATCACGGAAACCAGACACATATATAACCTGTAATGAATAATAAATCACTGCCAAAAAGCAAATATAGTGCTAATTAACTAAGCAATGCCAAATGCAGCACAGCTTAACTTAGTAAGTGTAAGCAGTGTGTAGGGAAGCCAATTCAATCTGCCCAGTGGTATACTTCTTTAAACAATGCCAACATTAGATAAGGAGGTTTGCCCATAGCTTAGCCTTTTCAAAACCGGCCAATTACGGAAAAGTGTGGGAAATCGGCCCTACTTAAACCCAAGAGGCGGGAATACAGCTCATAACTGGTTGTAGCATCCCCTTGCAGACACTGTGGCAGTAAGGGGAGAAGGAGTACGCTTCCGGGCGCAGTGCTGGTGCTGGTGCATCCAGGAGTCCAAGATCATGGCTGGACTCCTAGTTAAAGACCGTGTACAGAGACTGCTGCAGGAAGTACCAGGGCTCCTAATATAAGGCGGAGGCCTGGGACCATCTCACCCGCAACCTCACCAGTGCCACTAACATACCCCGAACTGGTGATCAGGTCAGGCACCACTATGCTGACCTGAAGCGGTGGAAGGGGGACCTCTTGGAGGAGTGGCTCCAGGAGGCTAGACCATCAGGGGATGTCCCAGCTGTGTGTAAGTATCAGTCCACTACCTGTTTAACAATGGCCAGCTCAGGTATATTATGGATAGGTATGGCTAAATATTCCTCTTGTGTCCCCCACAGCTGCAATGGAGTGGGCCGTGAACCAAGAGGCCCACATCTACCACCTGGCATGGTTGTGACGCAAGGCAGGTCAGTAATACTCATGCTTTTCCTGTCATAGGAAATAAAAATAAAAGTAGTAGTAAAATAATTGCTAGTATAAAACCTGTATTGTTCAAGGCAAGTACTGCATACACTAGAGAATATGACAGGAAGAGTCTATTATTGTTAGTATGGCAATAAAAGTGTAACCCCCTGACAAAACAGGTCTAACAGCTGGACTGTATGTGTATATTCTGGTATCATATGGTAATGTAGATTTGCAATCATGTAGTACTACTGTAGTATTAAGCACTGTTACCCACACCATGCACCATAATGTGAATATGTAGGAATGCCTGTATATGTCAGGTATAATCCCCAGAGGTCATTTAGTACAACTGAGAGATACATAGATAATAAACAGGGGAAATGCAGATGACAAAAACGGGATAGCACATGCAACTGGGATGTGAACTGTTGTTTTATTTGCACACAGCCACGGTTTGAATCCTGCCAGTGGTAGTAGTCTGCATACAGAATTATACACCACAACTGTACAGATATGTTCAGACTGTCTATTAAAGGGGCCCATATCTAATGCCTATCAACATGTCCCCCTGGGAAATCTGTGGGATGATCCCAGATGTATAGGCAGCAAACAGGAAATACAACTGATTGACACACATTTATGACAACAAACCTGGAACACTAGCAACTCCCCAATACCTTATGTGACTAAGAAGCCACATATCTCCCATTTACACCCCAACCTGTTAAGCTGTGGTCAGAGTGTGTACAGTAACAGGGTGAGATGTATGTGCATAATACTAATGTGTAATCTGGAACCTTGTGTGGCAACAGTCAGGTAGTGCTAACAAGCATTGCTCCCACAGGTACGTTGGATACAAACACTGTGCTGTGAAATACAGACCAATAATAACCTGTACTGGTACCATCCACCCTGGTATTGTAGGGGATTGTGAGTGTTGCAATTTCTCTGAATAATAAAGTATCAGTGGTCACTGTTGGCCACACTGTGCTACATAATATAACGGTGTAGGAAAGCATGTACATGTGTGTGTCAGATCACTAAAGGTGGAAGACGGAAATAGTCTAGATATGTCCAGGCATACTAGCATGTGGTCAACACATTATCAGAGTCTGTGCAGAAAGAGTTGGATAGGATAGTGCAAAACATCAACCTGGAATCCCCACCGTATGTGTACAAACAGTCAGTGTTAACAAACATTCCCTCCACAGGTAAACCAGTTAAGAGGTCTATACTACAGGTAAAACCGGTTCATGTGTAATGATGTTGACAGCCATATCAGACTCCAATACAGGTTTATAGGGTAGTGTAGTTACACTTGTAAGGTACAGATAACAGCACTGACTAGGAAAGTATTGTGGAGTACAGGAATATACTACTTGTTAACTGACAACTTTCTCTCCCCCCACCTTATCTCCAATAATCAATGTCAAAGGAAAAAACTTCAAAGACCAATACACGTAAGGTTCAGTTAAGGCATATTTAATTACTTGCTGCAAGGAGACAAAAACATGCAAATACAAGGATTTGTCTAACTACTAATAGGAAGTATGCTTATTCTTATACTGTTTTACAAGACATAGCCTTCTATGGCTGACGTAATCAAACACAACTTTCAGTATTGTTCTACAGCAGATGTTACTCAGATTTTCTGCTGACATGACTAGATTTGTGAGAAACTTTTGAGAAAAACAACCTGACCTTGGTGGGCACTAATTCGTTTACAGGCTTCTGTTGTACAATGTTACATTTCAAGGTACTCTTCTAACTCAGGTACAAGCAAATGCTGATTGCAGTTCATATTTTCAAACAGTCTGTCCTAATTATCTATAGCTTCTACAGCTGTGTATTTTCTCACAGCACAAATGGAACTTTCTTGTCTAAGTTTCATAGTTTCATAGTTTAGTACTAGGCTATCTGCCCTGGGGCATTTGTAAGCCTAGCCATAGTGATGTGGCTTTCACCACCCCAAGAAATGGTACAAAAATGCACAGAATAGATTTAGAATACTGTGCCTCTGTCTAGTAGTGACACAGTGAAGGTCCCCTTATATAATAGAATTAGTTTACTGTGCCCCTGTCTAGTAGTGACACAGATGTGACCCCTGGGGTAAACTTACGATCTCCCATCTACTCATCAAGATTTCTCTTGAAGAAAGTCAGTGAGGGTCTCTGCCTAACATGAACTGGGATCTTGTTCCAGAGCATGGGAAGCCTCTGGGTTATGAATCTATCCCTCCAGCATGTCCTATTCATACTTGTGCCGAGGTTTAAGTCTTTAGCTCTCGTGGTTCTGATGGATTTGGATTTTTTGAGGTGGAGCATGTCCATCAGTTCCTGTTTGGACATGGCCTTATACGTCAGGCAGAGATCACCTCTGAGCAGGCGGTATGCTACTGAATAGAGCTGGAGTTTCTTTAGTCTGGCAGAATAAGACATATGTTGGAGACCCTTGATCCTCTTGGTGAGGTACTTTTGTGGTCTCTCCAGCTGTTGCAAATGCCGGGTGAGGTACATACCAAATGGGGCATTGTACTCAATCATGGGTCTGATGAGGGAGGAGTATAGGGGTACAATGACATCCTTGGATCTGGATGTGAATCCCTTCATGATAAGGTGTGCAAGGTAGAATGTCTTTCTAACCACTTTGGCAACGTGGGTGTCAAATGAGAGGTCGCTGTCGACTTGGGTCCCTAGGTCTCTGATTACTTTTTCCATACTCAGTGGGTTGCTGTCTATGTGATAATTTATGGGTACTTTGTTTTTCCCAAAGAGGATGACTATACATTTTTTGGCATTTAGTTTAAGGCCATGACTCCGGCACCAGTTGTCCATTTCTGTGAGGCCTTTTTGTAGGATGTATGTGTCCACTGGTGTATCGACTATGGCGCCTAGTTTGCAGTCATCTGTGAACTTTGTCAGCCACAACCCTCCCATGTTTGCTTTAACATCTGAGAAATAAATGCCGAACAAGAGGGGTCCCAGGACAGATCCCTGTGGGACACCACTTGTGACTGGCTTTGAGTCTGACATTGCTCCAGCGATTTTAACTTTATGGGTTCTGTCCTTTAGCCAGTTTGCAACCCGTCTAGTGACATAAGGGTTTACATTTAAGCTGTTGAGCTTATCTATGATGCCTGAGTGAGGTTTTGTGTCGAAGGCCTTAGCCAAGTCCAGGTAGGCTGTATGGACTGCTTTTCCATCATCAGTGGCTCTAGTGACTGTTTCAAAAAAGTCAACCAGGTTCAAAAGGCAGGATCTGCCCTTTACAAAGCTGAACTGGGTGGGGTCAAGTGTCTGTAGGTCCCCAATGTCTCTGTTTATGAGTTCCATAATGATTCTTTCCATAGCTTTGCAGACCAGGCTGGTTAAGCTTATGGGGAGGTTGTTCCCAGGGTCTGTAGAGGTACCCCCTTTGTGGAGTGGGATCACTGTTGCTGTACGCCAGTGTTCAGGTACATATCCTGTAGTAAGGCTAAGGTTAAATAGCATTTTTATGTGTGGGTTTAGCTCCTCTTGGAGTTCACGTAGCACGTAACCCGGGATACCGTCAGGTCCCATTGATGCTGTGTTTTTAGCTTTGCTGAGGGCAGTTCTCACCTGGACATCTGAGATGACAGGGAGATTACATTCAGCTGGGATAAGTATTTCTTCTATTGGGGGTGAGGGAGGGGAGAAATTTGCACTGAACCTGTTAGCCAGAATGTTGGCAATATCTGTGGGTTCAGTGTATTTTTTGTTGTGAACTAACTCTGAGCATATCTGAGGGTTTCCGCCCAGGTTTCTAACATAGCTGAAGAAAGCTTTGTGGTTATCTTTAGTGTCCTTAGCGACTTTTCTCTCAAAGTTGGCCTTGGATGTTTTTATGAGAGAACATAGTTTTCTGCTAGTGTTGATCAGATATGTTTTCCCTTTATGGGATTTTGCTCTGTCGTGCAGTAGCTTCCTTCTTTTGTTATACAATTTGTTAATGGCTGAGGTCCACCAGACAAGACGCTTGCCTTTGGTGGAGAGGGACTTGGATTTATTTGGGATTGCATGATCCTTGCATTCTTGGAGATGTCCATAGAAAGCATTTGTGAAGGATTCAGCATTGTGGGATGTGGTATCCACTGGCCCAGTGGGCTTAAAGGATACCATCTCAGTCTTAAGAAGAGTGAAGTCTGCTTTTGAGAAGTTTTTCACTGTGGTCTTTTGTGCTGGGGGTGGAGGTGGGACATGTATATCCAGGGTGATTAGTTTGTGGTCAGATCTCACTAGTGAGGGGTATACCTCCGGTGTGGAGCATTTTGTCCCCATGTTTGTGATGATCAGGTCTAGTATATTATCTCCCCTAGTGGGAGAGGTGACTAGCTGTTCCAGTGCATTTGAATTTATGAATTCCAGGAACCTTTGGGCTAGGGTGTTAGGGCTAGAATAATGTACCCAATCTATGTTAGGGTAGTTGAAGTCTCCCAGTATGATGGTATTTTGTGATACATTCATATCCTCCAATATCTTCAGGAAGGCTGAGTGGGGTTCCTGAGATTGGGAGGGTGGTCTGTAACATGCTACCAGTTGTATAGCAGTTTTGCCTATGGTTAGTTGCACCTGTATGGTCTCCGATGCTTCATGTGTTGCTACTAACCTGGAGGTGTGGGTGTCCTTGATGAATATGGACACTCCCCCTCCCTTTGTGGTTCGGCCCAGGTTTTGGGGCCGAAAAGCATGATACGAGGTATAGCCTGGTAGTGCTGGGGTGCTCTCAGGAGCCTTGAACCAGGTTTCAGTTACTGCACAGACGTCAATGTTTTCCATACTGAGGAGTGCATCGAGTGCCTGCATCTTGAGATTTAGACTTCTGGCATTAAGCAGCATTACCCTTAGTTTTTTTCCATTTTTGTTTTCTAAGGAGGTGGGTTTGTCTATTGAGCCTTGCCTAAAAAAAGGCACTATGGGGGTGGCAAGAGCCTTAGCCAATATCTGGAAGCCCAGTGGTGACCGGTGCAAGCCGTCCCTTGCGAAGCAGAGTGGCTTGTCCAACATGTCATCCCAGGCAGACAGACATTGGATCCCCTTAGAATGACACCAGTACTTAGGTTCATAGGTTCATACTAGGCTATCTACCCTAGGGCATTTATAAGCCTAGCCAGAATGTGTTTGGCTTTCGCCACCCATTTTAAATTTATTTTGCTATGCCCTTTTTCGAGGTTAGTATACTGTGCCTCTGTCTAACAGTGACACAGAAGTGATACCCGGGGTAAACCTACGATCTCCCATCCACTCATCAAGATTCCTCTTGATGAGAGTCAATGAGGGACTCTGCCTAACCTGGACTGGGATTTTATTCCAGAGTGAAGGGAGCCTCTGGTTTATGAATCTGTCCCTCCAGCATGTCCTATTTATTTCAGTGCTGAGGTTCAAGTCTCGAGCACGTAGCTCGATGGGATTTGGATTTTCTGAGGTGCAGCATGTCCATTAATTCCAGGTTGGACATGGCTTTATACGTCAGGCACAGATCGCCTCTGTACAGGCGGTATGCCACTGAGTAGAGCTGGAGTTTCTTTAACCGGGCAGCATATGGCATCTGTTTGAGCCCTTTGATCCTCTTGGTGAGGTACTTTTGGGGTCTTTCCAGTTGCTGCAGGTGTCTGGTAAGGTACATCCCAAAAGGGGCATTGTACTCAATTATGGGCCTGATGAGGGATGAGTAAAGAGGCACGATGACCTCCCCTTATCTAGATGTGAATCCCTTCATGATTAGGTGGGCTATATAAAATGTTTTTCTAACCACTTTGACTACGTGGTTGTCAAATGAGAGATTGCTATCAACTTGGGTCCCCAGGTCCCTAATTACTTCTTCTGTACTTAATGGATTGCCACCTATGTGGTAATTTGTGGGCACTTTGTTTTTGCCAAAGGGGATGACTATACACTTTTTGGCATTTAGCTTGAGGCCATGGCTCTGGCACCAGTTGTCTGTTTCTATGAGGCCCTTTTGGAGGATGCTTGTGTTGGCTGGAGAGTCGATTATGGCGCCCAATTTGCAGTCATCTGTGAACTTGGTCAGCCACAGTCCTTCCGTGTTGGCCTGTACCTCCGAGAAATATATACCGAACAAGAGAGGTCCCAGGACTGAGCCTTGTGGGACACCACTTGTAACTGGTTTGGAGTCTGACATGGCTCCAGCAATTCTAACCATGTGGGTTCTGTCCTTGAGCCAGTTTGCAATCCATCTAGTGACATAGGGGTTTATATTTAAGCTGGTGAGCTTATCTATAATGCCAGAGTGGGGTATTGTCTCAAAGGCTTTTGCGAGGTCCAGGTAGGCTGTGTGGACCACCTTCCCCTCGTCAATGGCCTTGGTGACTGTTTTAAAGAAATCAACCAGGTTTAAGAGGCAGGATCTGCCCTTAACAAAGCCAAACTGGGTAGGATCCAGTGTCTGTAGGTCCCCAATATCTTTATTTATGAGGTCCATGATGATCCTTTCCATAGCTTTGCAGACCAAGCTAGTCAGGCTTATGGGGCGATAGTTTCCAGGATCCGTTGAGGCACCACCTTTATGGAGAGGGACCACTGTTGCTGTACACCACTCTTTGGGCACATATCCTGTAGTAAGGCTGAGATTGAACAGTAGTTTTATGTTTGGGTTTAGCTCTTCTTGGAGTTCATGTAGGACGCAGCCCAGGACACCGTCTGGTCCCATTGATGCTGTTTCTTGCTTTGGAGAGGGAGGCTCTTAACTGAGCTTCTGAGATGTCAGGGGGGCAGCACTCTGCTGGGATAGATATTTGCCCTTTTGGTGGGGAGGGGGGGGAGTTTGCACTGAACCTGTCAGCTAGGATGTTGGCAATGTCTGTGGGTTCAGTGTATTTTTTGTCATTTTGGACTAATTCTGAGCATATCTGGGAATTACCACCCAGGTTCCTAACATAACTAAAGAAAGCCTGTAGTGAAAAGGAATTAGATCTGATGAAGCGTACCAGTGGTGTACTTGAAAGCGCTTATCCTGTTCTCATCGTCTGTTAAAATAAATTTTATATGGAACATATTTTTGGTGGTCCTTCGAAGTTCCTTTTGCATATAACTAAAGAAAGCCTTGTGATTATCCTTAGTGTCCTGTGCAATTTTTCTCTCGAAGCTGGCCTTAGACAATTTTATGAGTGCCCGTAGTTTTTTGCTAATACTGATCAGTGATGCCTTCCCTTTTTGGGATTTTGCTCTATCATTTAGTAGCTTCCACCTTCTATTGTATAGTTTGTTTATGGCTGGGGTCCACCAGACAGGACGTCTGCCTTTGGAGGATTGGGTCTTGGTTTTATTTGGGATCGCATGATCCATGCATTCCTGAAGGTGTTCATAGAATGCGTTTATAAAGGATTCTGCGGTCTGGGCCATATTTTCCACAGGCCCGGGGCCTTTGAAGGATTCCACCTCGGTTTTGAGGAGTGTGAAATTTGCTTTAGAGAAGTTTTTCACTGTGGTTTTCTAGGCAGGGGGTGGGGTCGGGATGTGAATATCCAGTGAGATTAGTTTATGGTCTGATCTTACCAGTGAGGGATACACTTCTGGTCTGGAGCATAGAGTCCCCATGTTGGTGATGATCAGGTCCAGTATGTTTCCCCTCTTGTGGGAGTGGTAACAAGTTGTTCCATAGCATTTGAGTTTATAAATTCTAGGAACCTTTGGGCTAGGGTGTTGGAGCTAGAGTAATGCTCCCAGTCTATGTTTGGGTAGTTGAAGTCGCCCAATATAATGGTGTTTGGAGAGACCTCCATATTTTCCAGTGTTCTCAGGAAGGCTGAGTGGGGTTCCTGGGTTTGGGAGGGTGGTCTGTAGCAGGCTATAAACTGGAAGGCAGTTTTACCCACTGTTAGTTGCACATGGATAGTCTCTGATGCTTCGTGCTTTGCCACCAACCTGGAGGTGTGGGTATCTTTGATGAATATCGATACTCCCCCTCCTTTTGTGGTTCGGTCCAAGTTTTGGGGCCGAAAAGCATGGTATGAGGTATAACCTGGTAGTGCTGGGGTGCTCTCGGGAGCCCTGAACCAGGTTTCTGTTACTGCACAGATATCGATGTTCTCCATGCTAAGGAGAATTTCGAGTGCATGCATCTTGAAGTTTAGACTTCTGGCATTGAGTAGCATTACTCTTAGTTTCTTATCCCTTGTGATACCTATGGAGGTGGGTTTGTCTTTTGAGCCTTGCCTAAAAAAGGCACTATGGGGGTAGCAAGAGCCTTTGCCAATATCCAAAAGCCCAGGGGTGACAGGTGCAAGCCGTCCCTAGCGAAGCATCGTGGCTTGTCGAGCATATCATCCCAAACTGACAGGCATTGGATCCCCTTTGAATGACACCAGTACTTAAGCCAATTGTTGAAATTGATCATTTTGTGGCATCATTCTTGGTGAGAGTGAGATGCTACTCAAGGTCAGGGTCATACCGGCCTGGGCTACATGCTCAGAGAGCTCCTTTATGTCTCTTTTCATGTAGTCCAGGGAGGTACGTCTCAGGTCATTCACACCAGCATGGACAATGACCGAGTCATATTTGTACTTGCCTTGGAGTGACCTGAGTGCTTGTGTTATGTGGCGGATGCTAGCGCCCGACAGGCTGCTCACCCTGACCCTCTCCTTGTTCAGCCTGGTGAGCGGGACGTCAGTGTGCCTGATGATAGAGTCACCTATTACAAGTGTATCAGGTGTGTTGTTTAGTCTTAAGGGCTGTGACTGTTCGGCACACTGGCTTTGTGAGATATGTGTTGCACGTGTTTTGTTTTGGGGTAGCTGTTGCTTGGGTGTCTGCTTTGGAGGTCTCTGCTGCTTAGGCAGATCTTTATTTAGAACCTCCAAGTATGTTTTTGTGTGATTATGTGTTTGGTTTGCTGTAATGGTAGGTCTATGTGAGACTGGAATTGTAGTGAGTGTGGTTTCCTTCTCCTCCTGACTGGTTATGCTAATACTGAGTTGAGAGAGCTTAGCCTCCAGTTTGGCTATATGGTTGCATCTCTCACATGTGTTGGAATTTGTTGGAAGGAGGAGAGGGTTGTCTGTGTACATGAGGCAGTTGTAACATTGCCTCAAGATTCCCAGATTCACCAGATGGACCGGAGAGGAGATTGACAACTGACCTTTGGACATGCTAGAATAATATTGGGAATTCCTTAATAATTGAAAACAAGGGCCAGTGGGGAGTGAGGGTGTAGTGCTTTTAATTTTTAGTGCTGACTTATATAATTGCTTTAGTGAGCAAGTGCCAGGTAACTTAAGTGCAATGTGTTACAGGTAACTTAAATGCAAAAACGACAAACAGTAACTTTCTTTCAAGTGAAACAAGGAAATAAGTACAGTAAGCAATGCAGATATTACTAGTGATCCACAGAAGCGCTGAGAAGCTGCATATTAGGTGGAATTAGCGTTCCAGGGAAATAACAAGCAAACAAACAACAAGCATATAAACAAAGCTTGATTCAGCAGGCCTGGATCTAGTCTATGCTACAGCAAACAAGGTGTGCCAATTTCAATACGATACAGTTCAAATATTCAGGCACTATAAACCTTTAACCAGAAATTCCCAGCTCAGAAGGGCAGAGTCCAGCCTCTTCTCCCACAAGAGTGCAGACCACGAACCTTCTTAATGTAAAATAACTGGCCTGAAGCCCAAGTGCTTAAACCAGAACTAATACACTTTAAGAATAACAGACACTGGGCTCTCAATCAGCAGTTTCCAACTTAGAAGGATGAAAGATACCTGTCCTGCCACCACAGTGCATGCCACAAACCTTCCTAATGTAAAACAACTGGTCTGAAGCCCAAGTGCTTAATCCAAAAGACTTAGAATGATAGCTACACTTTAATCAAGTTACTACCAAGCAGTAATAAATACAATTGAATACTTTAGAGAATGCCTGGATTAGTGCTCAAGTTACACAAACAAAGCTAGATCCAGCAGGCCCGAATCCAGTCTATGCCACAGCAAACAAGGCGCACCAACTTCAGTAAGAAGCAGATCAGATATGCATGCACTATAAGCCTTTAACCAGAAATTCCCAGCTCAGAAGGGCAGAGTCCAGCCTCTCCTCCCACAAGAGTGCAGACCACGAATCCTCTTAATGTAAAATAACTGGCCTGAAAGCCCAAGTGCTTAAACCAGAATTAATATACTTTTAGAATAACAGACACTGAGCCCTCAATCAGCAGTTCCCAACCTAGAAGGATGTAAGCTACCTGTTCTGCCACTACAGTGCAGACCACAAACCCTCTCAGTGCAAAACAACTGGTCCGAAGCCCAAGTGTTTAAACCAAAAGGCTTAGAATGAGTTACACCAAGCAGTAATAAATACAATTGAGTACTTTTAAGATGATGCAAAAGTAAAATAAAGTAGGTAGAAATACAAGTACAGTAAAAGCAGATGAATTTTTTTTTTCTGAACAAGTGCTGAGATCAAAGAAACAGATTTGAGTGCTGAAACTAAAAAACTGGCTAGTTATAAGAAAAAAAAACTAAGCTAAAAGGCTTCACTCCAACACAGAAGGGCTTGGGGGCTCAGAAGCCTACAAATAGTCTATACCACTTAACAGGAAAGGCGGGAAACAAGCTTAATTTTTTTTTCTGTTTCCCAGATGCTCTCTTTGTACACAGTAGGAGTGCCTGAAATCAGAATATGATCTCACTGCACTCAGTTGAGTGAGCAAATGAGATGGGCCCAGGAGTATCCAAACACAAATTTACAAGATGGTCGGGCAGTTTCAAGGCCACTAAGATTAACACCAAAACAAAAACAGGGAAGGTGGTGGGACTAACTGAAGAGCAGAGTCAAAACTTCCAGTTCAGTTAATATTCCTGCAACACAGTTAAAATCAATTTAAATACTGTATTTTTTTGAAAAAAAAGTGCAGATAAAGGTACTTAAATTCTCTTATACATCCAGTTGAATACAGCAAGTTCTTAACCGACCAAAGCTGAGGTTTTTAAGCAGAAAATATTTCACACTGTACCACTTAATTAGGCAAGGACAGGAAATCAAAGAATGTGGCTACCCCCACACCTGTAATTACTAACAAATAACAAAATTCAGCAAACACTGACTAACTTCCAGTTCAGTTAATATTCCTGCAACACAGTCAAAATCAATTTAAATACTGTATTTTTGTGAAAAAAAGTGCAGATAAAGGTACTTAAGTTCTCTTATACGTCCAGTTGAATACAGCGAGTTCTTAGCCGGCCAAAGCTGAGGTTTTAAGCAGAAAATATTTCACACTGTACCACTTAAATAGGCAAGGACAGGAAATCAAAGAATGTGGCTACCCCCACACCTGTAATTACTAGCAAATAACAAAATTCAGCAAACACTGACTAACTTCCAGTTCAGTTAATATTCCTGCAACACAGTTAAAATCAATTTAAATACTGTATTTTTTTGAAAAAAAGTGCAGCTAAAGGTACTTAAATTCTCTTATACGTCCAGTTGAATACAGCAAGTTCTTAGCCAGCCAAAGCTGAGCCAATTATTAAAGCTGATCATCTTGTCTTTGTATTGTGGCATCATTCTTGGTGAGGGCAAGATGTTGCTCAGGGTCAGGGTCATACCAGCCTGGGCTACATAATCAGAGAGCTCCTCTATGTCTCTTTTCATGTAGTCCAGGAGGTACGTCTCAGGTTGTTCACGCCAGCATGGACAATAACGGAGTCATATTTGTACTTGCTTTGGAGTGACCTGAGTGTGTGTGTGTGTTATGTGGCGGATCCCAGCTCCTGATAGGCAGCTCACAGTCACCCTCTCCTTGTACAGCCTGGTAAGTGGGACATCAGTGTGTCTGACTATAGAGTCACCTATTACTAGTGTATTAGGCATGGTGTTTGGCCTTAAGGGCTGTGATTGATTGACACACTGATTTATTGAAGTATGTGTTGCATGTATTTTGTTTTGAGGTGGTGGATTTTTGGATGTCTGCTTTGGGAGCCTCTGTTGTTTTGGTAAGTTTTTTATTAGAGCCTCCGAGTATGTCTTTGTGTTTTATGTGTTTGGTTTGCAGTTGTGGTAGGTCTATGTGGGACTGGGTTTGTTGTGTGCGTGTGGTTACCATCTCCTCCTGTCTGGTCATGCCAGCTCTGAGTTGAGAGAGTTCAGCCTCCAGTTTGGCTATATAGTTGCATCTCTCACATGTATTTGTGTTTGTTGGGAGGAGGAGAGGGTTGTCTGTGTACATGAGACAATTGTAGCATTGTCTCAAGATACCCAGATTAACCAGCTGAACTGGAGAGGACGCCAGTAATCTACCAATCAACATTCTAGAACAGTATAAGGGAGTGCTGTGCCTTTAAGGGAAGTGGATATTCACAGGGGTGGTAGGTGGATGTAGTGCTTACTTAGTATGAGAGTGCTTACTTAGTAGAGAAGTTTTGAGAACAAGTGCTAGGCTTATAATATTGCGAGTAGTCTGATTATACTAAGAGTAGAGCTTCCTTAAGGGAAAATTTGAAGAGCAGACTTGGCGGAGCCAGAAGAAGTTTAACCTAGTTTAACTGGCGCTGCGCTATGCGCACAATCACGCAAAGCCATGCAAACGCGGATTTTAAACAGGGACCTTCAAAGAGCTAGAAATGGTCCAAAACAACTAATTACTACAGCTCTTGTGCTGAGGTCACTTCCTACAGGGACAGGTAGGCTGCTCAAGGCTCCCCACTCCCACTGGTGAGCAAAGAAACTTCCTTCTATCCAAGTAAGGTAATGGACAACACAGGAACTACACCACAGCCCAGAATACAGCAAAGCCTGTAAACTGGTCTAAACTAGTCGAGGAGAGGCGGGAAAACAAGGATTATATTTTTGTTTTTGTTTTAGATAGAAACACACAGAAAATGCAGAAACAGTAATAAATCAGTTACACAGGCTAGCACACTTTAGTGGGCAGCCTCAACAGTTAAATTAAACAAACAAACAAACAAACTTTCGATCAAATTCGACTAAATGTAACTTTAAGGGCAGATATTAAATAATGCAGCAAACAGCTAAAAAAACAGTTTAAGCTTGTTTAGGGTAAGCTAGAGAAGGTATTTCAAGTAAAAAACAGCAAAGATACTTAAATCCAGAAAGTAGTCGCTTTTCTGAGTTCTCTGTAGCTAGGACCACTCTGCAGGACCACGAGGAGCTTGTCTGAGTAGTATAGCCAGAAAAAAACGCCCAGAGGCGGATTTTAAACAGGGAACTTCAAAAGAGCTAGAAATGGTCCAAAACAACCAATTACTACAGCTCTTGTGCTGAGGTCACTTCCTACAGGGACAGGTAGGCTGCTCAAGGCTCCCCACTCCCACTGGTGAGCAAAGAAACTTCCTTCTACAAGTAGTATTGTTCTATTCATTATTATTTTTATTTTATTTATTTATTTAACATTTGTTGACCGGGAATGTCCGACTAGGTTCCACAGAGCCTGTTTTCAGCGGAGGCCCGGGGAGAAATGCTCCAGATGCATGTCTTTGGAATGTGGGAGGAAACCGGAGTACCCGGAGGAAACCCACGAACACAGGGAGAACATGCAAACTCCACACAGAAGGCACCCCAGCCGAGAATCGAACCGGAGAACCTCTTGCTGTGAGGTGACAATGTTAACCACTGTACCACTGTGCCACCCATTATTTTCCTAACATAACAAGGAATCATCTGCTTCTCAGTAAATTTCCAAGGCACAAGCAAGATTTTAGCTAACATTACAAGGTCAGAAAGCATCTGCAGTTTGTACAGATTTATGCAGTATGAAATAGAATAAATGTGTTAACCCTTTTTGAAGCTCTAAATGCACTAAACATATTACTAATACACACATTAATACATATTTTTCTGACAATCAGCGTTCCAACCTCAACTGGTATGTAATGACTCTGATAATGGCCAGTCGTTTGATAAATATTCTAATGGTTCCCATGCATGTGCCATATTGAATTAATCCAATATTGTTGGCACGGTGCCATCAACGTACCTGCATGCTGTTCGTGTTACCACTGTGGTCCTATATATGCATGTGTTCTGTTTGCTATGAAACTGTTCCGTATCTGGTGTCTGGGTTAATGGGAATATCATTGCATGCTGTTATACCTAACCCTGGAATGTGTTGACTATAACTAACCCATATATGATGTTGAAATCTAAATACTATAGCACGCTTGAGAAGGCCAGTCCCAGCGGACTGACCTGTCCCACCTCAGCTGGCCGAGGCACCAGACACCAACATCTCTGGGGCCCAAACCCACACCTCTCTGTCTGTTGGACCTGCACCACCTTTGGGTGGAACCACCTCAGGGGATAGGGTGCACCCCCCCGAGAGTGGGCACAGACAGGCACCTGTTACCTGTGGCCAGGTCGGGTTTGTGGCACTTAGAGTGATAAACGACCAGGTTGGTGATTTTCTATGCCAGCTTGAGGGCCGCATGTCACAATTAGAGAGTCAGCCTGGTTCTGCGGCTCAGCCCCCAGCACAGCCACCTTTGGGGCTGTGAAGGTGCAGTGATGACTGCCCATGGGTGAGGACCTCAGTCCCACTGTTACCACTAGGGGGCTTGTGGGCTTCCGATATCCCAACACCCCTCCCCATCAAGGTGTTTATCCCCCATGTGTTATATACCGCCACTGTATGTGTCTTGTGTGTCTTGTCTGTTAACCTACCCAACCTACCTCCCCAAATATACCTACTACCCCTCCCCAACATCCCAATCCTACCTGAAAAAAAAAGGCAATCTGTTCCCACAAAAAAATCTCGCCCCATACATAGCTGTCCATTTCGCACACATGTCCACTGGACACATGTAATCTGGTCTAATTAGCATCACAATGAATTATTGTTGTCCTCACCCCTCTCACAGGGGTTCGAGTGTCCAAATCTACCTCCAAATACAGTATATGTACACAGCTGTTGCTGTAAATGAAATGGGCAACTATGGACCTTCCCTACACCCTTCCTGCACATTCCTAGCTGTTTTCCCTACTGTCTTTCCCTCTTAGTGCCCCTTTTTTCACCACTTTCCTAGCAACCCCTTTTTCTTTTCTTTTAAAGAAATTAGCGTAGGGGTAAAAGGGAGTAAGCACTTTTAAGCAGCAGTAAGTGGGATTAAGCCTGTTTGCGCAGGTGTAAGCAATGCCTACACAGGTTAAGCAATTCAGGAGCAAACTGAGTATAAAAAATAGTAACCATAACTTAGCAGTGCTTACCGTCGTTCAAACCTGCTTACAACTGCTCAAAAGTGCCTTAATCACACTGTATCCAATGCTCTTGTTCTGTTAGCAACAAAATAAACAGCCTCTGCTAGGATCAAACCCAGGACCCTGCACACCAGAGCCAAATTGATTTACCACTAAGCCATCTCACATATACATATCCTTGATATATTCACAAACATATCATCCAGCCCAGTCATTCAGCAGTACAGAGAATGTATTCCAACATGTAGATGTATGTGTGTGAGTAAATATATTAATATCTAAACAGGTATAGCACATTGTCCAAATGTAAACAAACCAAAGAAAGACCAGGAGCAGGCTGCATATTCCAGTTTCAAAGTAGTTTATTCCAGAACAGACAACATCCAAACACAAAACAACACATGTATGTATGAGCGCATCCACTGGTGCATGATTCCTGACATTCCACATAGAACCATGACACTCACCTCCAAAATAAGCAAGCCAATCTGGTGGTCTCCTGCCATTAACAGAGTATACAACAGAAGGTAGACACTGTTGAAGAAAAAGGATAATCCAAGGATGCAAACAACTCCCTTACCAGCCCCAGTTAGATGTTGAGATCCCTCATGGAATCCTCCAAAGCTTGTTATGTAACTAAAATCGCCACAGATTCCACAGACAACCACACAGCATTCTGTAGTTATGTCCTGAATTTAATGCACAGAATTGCTCTGAGCTACAACAGAATGGCATTACATAGACTGCTCCTACAGAATGTGCCAATATCCTGGCAGATTGATTTAGTGCCACATTCACCCCCTCTCACCCCCAAAAGGGCCCATGTCAATACAAAAAGAGTTCCATTGCCCAGTAATCATGGCCACACAGGCAGAAACTGCACTATCTACAGCTAAGAATACAGCATCCATGGGACCAGATGACATCCTGAGCTGTGTACTATATGAACTACAAAATGAAATGGCAACTCACCTAACTGTCATGTGTACTCATAGCCTCGCATCAGGCCTGATGCCCACTGAGTGATGCACAGCTGCAGTTATCCCACTCCACAAGGGGGGATCCACCTGTGATCCCTGGAACTACCGTCACATCAGTCTGATGAGCCTGATCTGCATGGCCATGGAATACATTATCAGGGATGTTTTGAACACAGACATTGGCAACTCTCAAACACTGAACCCCACACAGGTTGGGCTCTTGGAGGGCCATTCTTGTCTCCTGAAACTGACTGACTGCTTTGACTCAGTCTGCATAGCTGTTGAAGAGGGTAAGGCAGTCCACAAAGCCTATGTGGACCTTGCCAAGCCCTTCAACACCATCCCCCAGTCTGGAAACATAGATTAACATACTAATCCAGCCATACATCCATATGCCACTTGATGGTATGCCACATGGCTTACTGATAGAAACCAAACTGTATGTGTAACTGATTCCAAATCCATCCCCCCGACAACTGACAAGTGGAGTACCTCAGGGTTCAGTCCTGGGACCACTGTTGTTTGGCATCTACATCTCTGAAGTACAGGCCAACAGTACGGGAATCTGGCTAACAAAGGTAACAGATGACTACAAAATGGAAGTCATTATGAGCCTGACTGTACTGCACATGTTACTGATACTAGCCTGACATCATACAGGTGGGATGGAGACAACATCTTGTGCCCTTGCCGTGTAAGGCCCTGGTTTTGAGATCTGCAACAGTTGGTAGTGTAGTGCAGGGCAGATGTGTTTGGCTGTGGGGGGATACCTATTTGTGCACAATGTATGTTTATGCTTGTCAACCCCATTAATGGTGTATGTGGACATATATGTTTCTGCAATGTTCCCACTTTATCTACAGATGTATGACCGTATATACCTATATCTGCTTACATGTGTGTGTGTGTGTGTGTGTGTGTGTGTGTGTGTGTGTGTGTGTGTGTATATATATATATATATATATATATATATATATATCAATATGTTTTATCTGTTTAGACATTAGTATATGTTCACACACACACACACACACACACACACACACACACACACACACATACATCTACATGATGGAATACATTCTCTGTACTGTTGAATGACTGAGCTGGATGATATGTTTGTGAATACAACAAGGTTATTTAAATCTGAGATGGCTTAGAGGTAAATCACTTTGGCTATGGTGTGCATGGTCCTGGGTTTGAGCCTAGCAGGGGTTGTTTATTTTGTTGCAAGGCAGAACAAGGGCCAATGGATACAGAGTGATTGAGTCACTTTAAAGCAGTTGTATGCGGGTTTGCATGGAAGTAAGCACTGCTAAAGTCTGGTTACAGTTTCTTATACTCAGTTAGCTGCTGAATTGCTTAACCTATGTAGGCATTGCTTAACTCCACACAAACCTGCTTACACCTGCTTTAAAGTGCCTTAATCACTGTGTATCCAACGGGCTATGTTCTGTCCAGCAACAAAATAAACAGCTCTTGCAAGGCTTATACCAAGGACCCTGCACACCATAGAGAAAGTAATTTACCACTAAGCCATGACAGATAGAAAGAGATTTGATGTTTTCAGAAACATATCATCCAGTCCAGTCATGCAACAGTACAGAGAATGTATGCCAACATCTAGATGTATGTGTGTGTAAATATATTGATATCTGAACAAATACAACATATATATATATATGTATATATATATATATATATATATATATATATATGTAAATGTGTGTATATATATATATATATATATATATATATATATATATATATATAGATTAATTTCTAAAACTATATACATATATAGCAATATATATGCACATATGTACATGCATATGCCTAAATCGACACATATGTGTCTACACCTATATGTCTACATATACACAGCAAGTTACATATGTGTACACAGATATATATCTATGTAAGTATATACAGACATAGTTATCTATATAGGTATATATGGCCATACATCTGTAGATAGCAATGGCAGATTAACAAATACACATATGTCCATATGCACCGTTAATAGGGTTGAGAGGCCCCAATATATTAGAAGTCTTGTACGAATAGGCATCCCCCCCACAGCCAAACATGTTCACCTGCAATACACTACCAAGTGCAGTCTGCCTCCCATAGGAAATGTAATATGTGGAAGCCATCAACATCCCCAGGATACAGATACACAGATATGCAGATACAGATATACATACATACATACATATATGTATATATATATATATATATATATATATATATATATATACACACATGTGACTACACATACACATGCAGATATATGTACAGTAAGATACATATGTAGAAGGTACACACAAAATCCTTTACTAATGCACTCTACGGGCACCTACAAGAATGCATGGCTTGTGCTATCCCAAACAAAACCAAGACTCACTCTACCATGAAAAGGAAACCAGTCTGGTGGACCCCATGCCATAAACAAGCTATACAATAGAAGGAGGAAACTAGTACAGAAAAGAGTAAAATCCCAAGAAGGGAAGACATCCCTGATCTGTATCAGCAAGAAACTACGTTCCCTCATAAAATCATCCATGGCTAGCTTCGAAAGAAAAATTTGCCATGGACTCCCAAGATAACCACAAGGAATTCTTTAGCTATGTCAAGAATCTAAGTGGCAATTCTCAGATCTGCTCAGAGTTTGTGCAGAATGGCACAAAATACACTAAACCAACTGATATAGCCAACATCCAGGCAGACAGGTTCAGTGCAAACTTTACTCCCCTCTCACCCCCCAAAAGGGCCCATAACTATACCAGAAGAATGTAGTGCCCCTGAAATCACAGACACTCAGGTTAACACAGCCCTCTCCAAAGCCAAAAACACAGCAACAATGGGACTGGACAGTTTCCCAGGCTGTGTCCTACATGAGCTCAAAGATGAACTAGCCCCTCACCTAAACACATTGTTTAAACTCAGCATCTCCACAGGCTACGTGCCCACAGAGTGGCACACAGCAACGGTTATTCCGCTCCACAAAGATGGAGCCACAATGGACCCTGGGAACTATTGCACTATAAGCCTAACTAGCATGGTTTGCAAAGCTGTGGAGTGCATCATCATGGATCTCATTAACAGAGACATTGCGAATCTCCAAACACTGGACCTTATCCAGTTCTGCTTTGTTAAGAGCAGATCATGCCTCCTAAACCTGGTGGACTTCTTTGAGACAGGCTACAGATGAGGGAAAGGTGGTCCACACAGCCTACCTAGACCTCGCAAAGGCATTCGACACCATTCCCCACTCAGGTATTATAGACAGCCTGAACATAAACCCCTATGTCATTAGATGGGCTGCCAACTGGCTCACGGACAGAACCCACATGGTAAGAGTTGCAGGAGGTAGGGCTGACACTAAACCGGTTACAAGTGGCGTTCCCCAGTGCTCTGTCCTAGGACCCCTCCTGTTCAGCATATACTTCTCAGAGGTACAGGCAAGCACAGGAAGACTATGGCTGACCAAGTTCGCAGACGACTGCAAACTAGAGGCTATAATTGACTCTGTGGCTGACAAAGACATCCTCCAAAAGGGTCTCACTGAGATGGATACCTGGTGATAAATGCCAAAAAGTGCATAGTCATCCCCTTTGGAAAAAACAAAGTACCCACAAGCTACCACATAGGTGGTAGCCCCCTAAATACAGAAAATGTAATAAGGGATCTGGGGACCCAAGTAGATAGTAACCTCTCTTTTGATAATCACATTACCAACGTGGTTAGAAAATCCTTCTATGTGGCCCACCTAATAACAAAAGGGTTTGCATCCAGAACAAAAGAAGTCATTGGGCCCCTCTACGCATTACTCATCAGACCTATCATAGAGTACAAGGCCCCATTTGGGATGTACCTTACAAGACACCTGCAACAACTGGAAAGACCACAGAAGTACCTCACCAAGAGGATCACTGGCCTCAAGCAGACGCTCTATGCAGCTCGACTGAAGAAACTCCAGCTGTACTCGGTTGCATACTTCCTACTCAGAGGTGATCTCTGCCTGACATACAAGGCCATGTCCAACCCAGAATTGATGGACATGCTCCACCTAAAGAAAACTGTATCCCCTCGAGCCACACACTCCAGGGATCTAAACCTCACTACAACAATAAATAGGACATGCTAGAGGGATAGATTCCTGTCCCACAGACTTCCCATGCTCTGGAACAAGATTCCAATCTACATTAGGCAGAGCTCCTCAGTATCCCTCTTCAAGAGAAACCTTGATGAGTGGATGGGAAACAGAACGTTTACCCCAGGGATCGCTTCAATGGCTCTGCTGAACAGAGGCACAGGGAACTAATCTTAGGAGGCGGCGAAAGCCAACACATTCTGGCTAGGCTTATAAATGCCTTCGGGCAGATAGCCTAGCACCTACTTATGAACCTATGGAACAGCCACTATGCCTACAGTTAACACCTGAACACTGTATGGGCCACTCATACAAATGTCAGTCATTGCCTACAACATATACCCATAGCAAGGTCATAGGAAAGGCACCACACACAGGTTTGCAGAAATGGGAATCCTTTAATTGTGTACTATAACAGTTCTATATGCCATGTCATATAGCTGTTCAGATACTGACAACCATATCAACAGAGTACTGCAACTGTGAAACAGTTACACTAATACAGTAGTCTGGAAAGGTTCACAACTGTTGTTGTCCAGGCCAAGCCCTTCAAACTGTACAATAGTGAAAACAGACTGAGCCACAGGATACCAAACAATCAACAGTATGTATTGCAGGTGTGTAGTTCAGCAGCCTCTGTCTACACTCTGTACAAACTTAGTAGGAGGTAAAGATGTTTTGTGATCAAATGGGTTGTAACTGGTACACAACAAGGCATAACTGACATCATTACGAGCACACCGACAAACAGAACAGTCTGTATGGCAGGAGGCAGTAGGCTTGCAGTACCCCAATTCATGTAAGTAATGTCAGTATAGGTGAAGTATATGGTACTGTACATCCAGATACCTTGTGGCAGCTCACCCCTGATACCCCCACATTTTGTAACAGCCTAGGTCATTTATGGTGTTTCCCACCTACACTCACTAATACAGGCCCATATATAACTGTTACATGTACTGGCTTCTGGAGTGTATAAGGGCACACATGCATTGTGTAGGTGATGCCCACACATATATGGCCCCAGCCCCACTGTATGTGTGGGGGATACAGCAGCAGTGGACTAATGGCAGCAATGGCAGTGTGATATACTGACAGCCCACTACAGAACAACCCCCAACAGCATGACATTTGTGCAAAGCTTGGTATGTAGATGGAGGACAGAGGCTGGAACACATGCACATATGTGGAACACTGTTGCCATACACTAAGCAAGGTGCTGGTGTTACAGGATAGTCTGCAACATACCCTTAGTCAGGGAATTGAGGTTAGACACAGGAATGGATGTAGTCATGTACTGATAGCATGCAACACACACACTCCCAGCGTAATATCTGACACAGGACCTGTGTGGTGGACGGACAACACATAACAGGCATACCGTTGTCCAGCAAGAGGATAGGCCTACAGTAGTGAGCTATGCAGACAGACTGCATTCCAAGGTACACTAGTATGTATATACACACACACACACACACACACACACACACACACACACACACACACACACACACACACACACACACACACACACACACACACACACACACACACACACACACACTCACACATCTTGTAACACCAGTACTATGCAAAGAATAACACAACTCTACTCAGTCTGTCTGTAGTTCCTGATCCTCCTACGAATATGTGGCCGCTCTGAGTGTGCAGGTTCTCCTGTAAGAGATATTGCTATCTGCAGTCTGTAACACTGATGCCCACACACAGGAAGGATGTCCATCACAAAGGAAATGTAAAGGAGCCACAACCACATTCTGTAGGAATTTATAGTGGGTGGTTGCCATGACAGTGGTAATTGGAAGTAGTACACATGTGTGATTATATATATATATGGCTATCTGGATAAGTATATGTACATATATTTCCACCATATGTCCTGGGCTTGGAGTGTAGCCCTACCCCAGCCCCTATAGTCCCAAAGTCGTAGTGCAAGAGGGTGTCAGGTATGTGTAGCAGGTATATTACTTGACTATTACAACTGTCATTGGGATTGTCTTCACAGACATGGTGTGTGTGGAAGGTGACATCTGCTTATAACATGTGTGCTATTGGCTACTGACAGACATCCTAAGGAAATCATTGTAAAGTACCGCCGCTAGCATGTAATACCCCTGTGGAATGCAGCAGAGATATTGGCCAATATATGTGGAACTTTGGACACACCCTGTACAGTCCAGAGGTTTACACATAATCCCTGAGTGCACAACATGTGTACCAGGCCTGACAATATGGATGTAGACAGCCATGTAGATGGGTATAACACATAGCAACTGGTATACATTTGCCACTATAGGTTTTGGATTCACACACTCCTGTCTGGCCTGACACGTAATGACTGCTGGTACAGGGGTGCCATGGACACATATGTACCCACTAGATATTGACATACATCTGTACAGCATCCCACTGCTCTGTCTGACATACATGACTTTTAAGGGAGGCCCGGCAGCAGTACATCTGGCAAGTATCTGCACATGACATCTCACTGGGTAAGTACACTAAACTGCTAGGCATGTAACAATGGGGGAATGCACATATACTTGCATATATAGCAGGCTCAACAGCCATGTCACAGCACAGGGTAAGATACACCTGTGTGAAAGTGCATAACCACAACCAATGTGAACACAGCCACAGCCACATACGGTAAGCTAGTATGTCATTACAGTATATGGACTATCTGTTCTACACCATCCTCATATGTGCCACTCACAGAATGACCCCACATATACTGGACTGCTACACAGTTTGGTCTGATGACTGTCTGTGGATTGGGACATGTGTGTGTATGGCCCTACAAACATGTATGGCAAAACGGTACCATACAGTGGGGCAGCATGTAACATCAGATAGAAGGGGAGCAAGAACAATGACATCTACCACAGTCTGTACACAGGCTAATGTACATATTAACAATACACACACTGCCGACATTCACCATCACTACACAGACCTCAGTACTGTACAAACATCCACAGAATGTCCAGGTTATGTCATGATATATAACCCCTACTATACATGACGTGTAGCAATCTGATATATCATTGGCTTGTTATCAGATATGATGACACTATTTATGGCGTACAGCACATATGCAAAACTTCATGCATGACATATGTACAAAGGTTGGCAGAGGTGTGGCTGACAGCACATACACAGAGCCAGTATAGACATGTTGCTGTGATAATCTCATACTTTTACCATTGTAACGGGGTTTGTTGCAACATATGTCCTATGAGGGATATGAAGTCAGTAACTGTCACGGCCTTCACCATCTACAGACTGCAATCCTCACACTACCTTCTGCATTCCACAGATACATGCATCGTGGCTAACACATGAAACCAAAGGCACAACACAGCCCAGTCTGCAGATGACCCTGCAGATGGGGATTTCTCATATACATAGAACTGACATGGCAGGTATTGCGACATGTATGACAGGCATATCCAGACAAACACTGTTAAACCAACATTACTCCAAATGCAGTATAGCAGCACTTACAGTCTGTAGTCAGGTCAGGCACATCCCCCTCCTGCTTGTTGCCCTCTTTCCACAGTGTATTTTGTTAGAGGTAAATCCCAATCCAGCTGAGATGCTGTTTGCCAAACAGTAGATCTAGTTGCTGCTCACAGTGACTGAAAAGGGCGAACACCACCATGATGTTCCTAGGTATTGGAGTGGGTTTCCATGCATTTGGCTATGGGAATGTTACCACAGCTGTTCCACATTCAATCAGCTAGGGGAGGGCTGCAATTCATGCATAGGCCATCAGCTGATCATGAGCATCACTTAAATTACACATGCTGCTGCCTAAGCAAAGCAGGTGTGGGCCTCCACATCCACCAGAGAGAGGGAGTGAGGAGGCAGACAGAGGGAAATACATATCAGGGAGGGGTGAGAGAGTAAAACTGAAACATGTTTGTGTCACACACCTACCAGCACAGGATATGAAACCCCCCAACAACTATGTAGTGCTATCACAGTTCAATGCGGTTAATGGATGCACCATATGGGTTACCTGCTGTGGAGTACTCAGAACATATATGTGATGGTGAGTGACATCTGCAACAGGGATACGGCAGATATACGGTAGGTGATGTACACGTGCCTTTCTGAATGAACAGGTGCCAGCGTCAACACAGGCACACTCACACAGGGACGCACACACATTGACACACTTGGCAGGGCCAGGAGTGCACCTCATCATTAGTGGGATTGCCACAACACATCAATGTGCAGGTATCACATGCACCACATGGGTCATACGGAGGTCATATAGGCAAAGAGTATGAGGAAGTGTCAGACATCAGACAGCATGCTTCAGTATGCCCTGTGGGGTTGTAGTGAGTGTGGATGTGGACATACACACCATACAACACACACACGAACACAGGGTGCCAGTTTTGACATGCATGGGTGCATGTCTGCACGGGTGTGTGGTGGTCAATTCTGCCAGCAGGCTGTACAAGGGTAGGCGATGGGTATACCTTGGCATCAGGCCACATGACAATGGTCTGCATTGTGGCTCAGGCTGTAGTTTCTGCATTTGCCCACACAGGTGGGTATCGCATACCCTATCCAGTCACCTGGGTGACTATTGTGTGTGGCCAATGCTGTGCATCACTTGCCATGTATGTGTTCCGTACTCCATGACATGGATGGTGTCTAGGATGTGCACACTTCCCACATACATGTACAGTGACATGTGCTACTGTACCTGGGGTGTCTGGCCCATGTTATGAGCACAGATTATCATCAAATGTGCCACTCATGCCCACCTGTGGCAGTAATTGGTAATGGGCAGCAGGTTTACCCTGCACCTACATTGATAGCCTGCTAACAGCATTCCCTGATGCCAGTGTCATCTGTCCATACAGAGCATGTTGTCAGGCATGGTATGTCCATTGTGAGTCACATGTGAAGGCACCATAGGTGGTGCAGGTGTCCATTCGGGGACATGGTGGAGGTGCACTGTCTGCATGTACATGCATATTGGACAGATGGTCCGGGTGACATGCCCTCTGTAGCCCACTGCTATCACTGCATAGTTATTATCAGTGGACAATATGCAGTGTACTACCCACATATTAGCTGTTGCCTAGGCATGTGTGTGTATGACACATGGGTTAAGTGTGTGCTCTGGGTATTAGTGGGGTTGCTAACTGTGATTGGCTGGCCTTGATGTCACATGTATGGGTATGGGTTTGCACCCCAGCCTCTCAGCTAATTTACATCTGTTATCCCTGTATGGTTGACATTGTGATATATAGTAAGGCCAGCATAAAAGAAATAAGCAAAACCCCCTCCACACCTCTACAGAAGATACGAGTTACAAACACACACCTGTCATGTCTGGGAGTTGAACTCCTACCTAACTAGTTTATTATGCTACAGCACTACGAAGTTATAGTACACACCATGGACATTACTGAAGTGCTTCTACCCAAAGGTGTATTTCACATTGAATGACATCAGCAGGATTACCAAAGAAGGACATTTGAACTGTACTGTGAGTGACTAGCCTAAAATGCATTGCTCCCTACCCAGACAGTGAGACATATACAAAACATCTACAACTGACATGTGTGGGTATTGAACCCCTGATTAAGGCCTATATCACACTACAGCATGGAACAGTTATAGGTCACACCACAGGGATTATTACAGAACTATTTCCACAAAGTTGTATTTCACAATGAATGACATCAGCAGGATTGCCAAAGTCTGGCATTTGAAATGTACTGTGAGTGAGTAGCCTATAATGCATTGCTCCATACACAAACATTGGAACACACACAAAACATTCAGAACTGCCATGGGTGGAGATGGATTCCTACCACAGTTCTAAATCACACTACAGCAGTTTACAGTTACAGGATGCGCTACAGAGATTACTGTGCTACAGTCTTCCCAGAGGTGTATTTCTAGGTGGGTGACAGCAGCCTTGCCAAAGTTGAGTATATGAATTCTAAGGAGTGTGAGTCCCCTAAAAAGCATTGTTCTCTACTCAGTCAAAGACAGACGAACACACAGATTCACACGCACACACACACACAGTTACTATGTCTGGGGTTGAAATATCTACCTAAGTACATTATCACACTACAGCAGTACACAGTTACAGGACATGCTATGGAGATTACTGGGCTACACCCTTCCCAGAGGTGTATGTCTAGGTGAGTTACATCAGCAGCTTTGCCAAAGTTGAGTATATGAATTGTACGGAGTGTAAGTAGCCTAAAAAGCATTGCTCTCTACTCAGTCACACACACACACACACACACAAACATACACAGTTTCCAAGTCTGTGGTTAAAACACCTACCTAACTACTTTATTACACTACAGCAGTATGCAATTACAGGATGCGCTACAGAGATTACTGGGTTATGATTTTCCCAGAGGTGTATTTCTAGGTGAGTGACATCAGCAGCCTTGCCACAGTTGAGTATATGTATTATATGGAGTGTGGGTATCCTAAAAAGCATTGCTCTCTACTTAGTCAGACACACGCACACAAACACAGTTGGCAAGTCTGGGGTTAGAACACCTACCTAATTACTTCATCACACTACAGCAATATGCAGTTATAGGACGTGCTACAGAGATTACTAGATTATGACTTTCCCAGAGGTGTATTTTTAGGTGAGTGACATCAGCAGCCTTGCCAAAGTTGAGTATATGATTTGTACGGTGTGTGAGTAGCCTAAAAAGCATTGCTCTCTACTCAGTCAGACACACACACATTCACAGTTGCCAGGTCTGGGATTAGAACACCTGCCAAACTATTTTATCACATAATAGCAGTATGCAGTTACAGGACATGCTACAGAGATTACTGGGCTATGACTTTCCCAGAGGTGTATTTCTAGGTGAGTGACATCAGCAGTCTTGCCAAAGTTGAGTATATGAATTGTACGGAGTGTGAGTAGCCTAAAAAGGCATTTCTCTCTACACAGTAAGAGACAGACGCACACACACAAACACACACAATTGCCAAGTCTGGGGTTAGAACTACTACCTAACTAGTTTATCACTACAGCAGTACGCAGTTATGGGACATGCCATGGAGATTACTGAGCTACAGCTCTCCCAAAGGTGTATTTCACATTGGATGACCTCAGCAGGCTTGTCATAATACTGCTATGGGGAGGGCAGTGTGTGCATGAGCCATAACCCATTCATGTAGGGGTTGACATGCCACATGCGGGCACACATGGGGTCATATGTCACAGGTACGTGTATACAGCTACTAGATGTCTACTTCCTTGTACAGTCATGTTGCACAGCTGGCACGTGCACCACATAGTCTGTATTGCTGACAGATACTGGTGGCTAGTATCTGCAGTGAGTGACATCTGCACCTCATGTGTTTGGGGCCCTTTGGCTGTGTGCTGGGTGGGACAGGCCCGGATGGCTCCTTGTCATGGTCACCCTCTTCCACACATCTATGTCCATCTACCTTTGGCTTATTATAGTGTGTTGTCCTTACATATGTGTCTGTATTCCTATCCACTGTGTGTGAAGGGCAGGAGTGGTGCATACTGACGTGTCGGCACCAAGAACTGCGACTGCCAGATATGTCTGGTCCACTAGTGTTTGCAGACATGGCCTTCATGTGTTTAAGTGTGTGAACATGCCCAGTATGGCCATCTGTATTGCATGTGTGGATCAAGTCCAGGTAGTGTGTACTGCAGTGCTGACCTTTATGTTGTACACCGACAGGTAGCATGCTGTGTCTGCAGGGCATCCATCGGTCATTTGGCATTGACTGTTGCTACATTTCTGCATAGCAGGGGGGGCACCTGACCATTTCTACATTTCTACACAGGAGTGGGGGGGACACCTGACTGTTACTATAAGTGTAAATAGGATGGGGGGGCACACCTGACACTTGTACACATTTGCTAGGACTGTACTGGTATGTCAGGTACTCCATTTCAGCCTGTAGTCTTACCTATCATGCTGACTAGAGGCATACCAGTGTACTACAGATCTTAGCTTTAATTATCTACATATTAGTTTCTGACTTCTTAGCCTTCACAACTTACATCCAACTGCCTGGCCTGCTGTAGTCTGTCTGTGTAGACCTGGGGAAGAGGTAACCCATAGGGCTCATTCAGAGGCCATAGTACAGCATTTGTTTGTGTTTGTCTCCACCTGTTCTGCTGGCTGAGACTGTTGTTGGGTATGTTAACTTTCCTGACTGGCATGTGTGGGTCTTATGGACACACATGTCACTCAGCTCATTTCCTGCAGTGGGTTTTGTCACCCTGTGTAGTACTGGCTACTATGGTGACTCCAGTATGTGTTACAGATGTCATGTTGCCACTATGGGTGTCTACTGTCTGCTGCCATAACATTCGGCCACCCAATTCCCTTGCATGCTCACATCCATACCATGGCTACAGGTAACAGCACATTTTACTCCATTTGGCAATTGGTAGATTGATTGACTTATCTTGAGGGTGTGCCAGACTTGAGGATGGTGCTGGAGGGCTGCCTATGTCGGATGCACATAGTACACTCCCTATACATGGTTGAGCACAGGTAGTGTCATGTTTGGCATCCCTTTTACTGTCTGTGCGAGTCAGAGAGAGGTATCATTCCCTGAGTCTCTACTGTGTCAGAGCATGCAGGTTCTCATGTCAGGTGGCAGTGGCAGGGTGGGAGGCCCTAATAGAAATGCTGTCATCATCACAAAAGACCTTCATAGTTGTTGCAATGATGTCCCTTTCAGTTGGATCACAGTCCTTTACTAGGAATCTTCAGTACATAAAAACAAGATTTAGACAAACTGGGGGAGGTTTAATGGTTAGAAGACATGGAAGAAAAGATTGAAAAACATAAAAATCTCTGAGGTACATAACACAATACTTTACTGGATTATGGAATAAGCATTCCCTTTGTAGTCAGATGTCAGTCATTTCTTTAAGGTCACGGTTTCATACATTTGACAGTCAAACCTGTGAATCTGTAAGAATTTTTGTTAAAAAGTGTTGTAGTTAAAAGTGCATGAACAAAACCACAAAGTGAAGTGTATAATGTACAAAAGAATTAGAAAAAATGCATAAAATAAGCAAAGAAAGGAAAAGCATTATCACTACAAATACTAGGTCTCTAAGAATTTTACATTAAGCCATATACTGCGTTGGTACAATTTTGAGGAATTGGGTAACAAGTCTTCCCAACTGTATAACAGTAATTATCATATATAATGCTGCAAGAATGAAAACATTGCTGCTGCATATGTGTGTGAAAACGTATAAAAATGTGTGAAGCAATGGTAGACACAAATACCATACATAGATGTTCAAAAACATACACATATCTTAAAAAAGAGTTACAAAAGTACTTCCAGAAAAACAAAATATGCAGTTTGGCATGTATAGGTTCAGAAAAATAGAAGGCATGAGTTTTGAAGGCCATCTCAAATATGCAGGAGACGTATAAATGTCAAAAACATACAGAGTAAAAAATAGAATGAAGTGAAACAAAATTAATAATCACAGTCAAAATGGAAAAAAAAAACAATAAACATTGTATGAAAAGCAACAAATGGAAAGTCAAATAATACACACTTAAGCACAAACAAAAGGAAAGGAATTATATCTGACTGTACATGCATTGTGAGGGATTGTATATACTTATGCACATACAAAGGAAGTTATATGTTATAGTGTAGATGTGTGGTAAAATTACTCACATAAGGGTAAATGTCCAGCAAGAGGTGAAATGTGCACAAACATATTTAAGACTGTGCAACAATTTGCAGAAGATTAAGTGAAAATTTAAAAAAAGCAGAATGTAAAGGAAATAGAAAAGACACTTTTAATAGATGGTCTTAACAGAAATGAAGTCAAATGTAGTGCATGTGAGATAAACAAAATTAAAAGAATGTATAATAAGATGTGATATTATGCTGGTGCAGTAAATGAGGTAGTGTAAACAAACAGGAATAAATGCGAGAGTCCTGAGCAGATGAGTAAAAATGCTAAATGATTCAGTGCTTTGGTGAACATACCAAATGAAAAAGTTTTCAAAAGATCAATGCTCCCACTTAGAAGTCAACAGAAATGCTTACAAATGCACTTCCAGTATGACTCATTGAGTTAAAGCTCAGGAAGGAACCAACCCACCAAGCACAATTAGCAGGGAATTCAGCCTGATGAGAAAATGAACTGCCAACATTTTTTTTGTGGGGGGAAGGGACAAAACACCCGACGCCATCTATGTGGGAGAACCCCGCCACCACATTTCCTAAACTTCTGCATAGCAACTATATGCTTGCAGTAACATGAAGGATATAGAAATCTTTGAAAACAAATGAATCACTGCTGGCACAGATGTAGAATTCACACAAGCAGTGATGTTTCATGGAAAATGGTGACTGAGGCGTTCAGTGTCAGGGAACTGAACTTGACACAATAGAATCTCATTCAGTTTGCACTAGATGAAGAGTGTGTCGAAGGGGTCTACTACAGGTGCTCATGTGCTAGTAGCTCATGACCTACCTGCTCACTGCCACTTGCTTGAAAAAGCGAGTGTTCAAACTCCCACTAGCCTGATCTCCCATTTTTACATAGTCCTCTTAACACCCAAGCCTGTAAATTGTATAGCGCTATGTGAATCCTAACTCTAACCCTAAAAGCCCGACCCAGTTCCCAACCCAAGACTCCACTTCCTTACCCTAAAACACCACACCCCCTCCTTAATCCTAAAATTCTATTCCCTTAAACCTAAATTCAATGGTCACTCCCTAACTATAAACCTCCCCTCCTGCTCCCTAGACCTAAAAGTCTCTTCCCAGTCCCTAAAACTAAAATACCCTTCCAGCTGCATTAACTACAGCAGGTGCACTTACCTCAATTGAACTTGCAAAATGTATTTGAGTAAGCTGTTGCAGTTTGCTTGAGCACATATTCAAGTCTGAGTGCAAGTTGCAGTCTGCAGGAGCTGCAAGATGCTCGAGACCTTGGCTTTATGACAGTGGGTTTCAAGCACTTGGGACTGAAATGCTTGTAGTGGAATCATAGGGCAGCCTACGTATAATTTAAAAAAAAGTTTTACCATTGAAAGGATCATTTAAAAGTGATATAAAGAGAAAAAAGCAGCAACACTATTTCATTTTATATTAGGGAAATGATCTTTTCTGGTGAGGTATGCTGCAGCAAGAATACTGGTACTAATGCTACTATACAATAATAAAAATAATCAGAGACTAGACACCCAAATATACAAGCATAGGAAGTCACTTGAAGTAATTAGATCTAAAAGCATATCAGGTTAAATGAAACATTAAGAGATAAGGACAATATGACAGCAGTAAACGGTAGTCTAACCACGTTCAATATGTAGCAGGTCAAAAAAACACAGTTCGAAAAAGTCACTCACAACGTCTCCAAAGTATAAAAAAGTGTTTAATCCATGGAACAAAAAAAGTAAGCGCTTTCGCGTAGGCTTACCTACGCTTCATCAGACATAAAAACTTTTAAAAACTCTCCATCTTATAAATCCAACAAGGCGGAAAAAGTATATCAATTAATAAAACAATCATTCAATCTATCAAGTCATCTACTATTCAAATTTTGGAGTGTCAGCAACTGTTGCTAACATTATGTAAACAACATCCTAAACATAAATATAACTCATTCATGGCGTGTGGCTTATGATAGATATAAAACTCATTACATAAAACATATTCGTCGTCATCGCGCTCCTAGAACATCTACAAAAGACATAGAACCAAGAAAATCAATGGTTCGTAAGTTCCATCAAAACAAACATTAAAATACATATAGATGAACCATATAAAAGAGCATCAACAATAAAGTTGTAACATTGACATATCAAAATACTTCTGCTTATAGTTTGTATAGCTTGCATTCATGACAATTAAAATACAATCTGCACCCATACTCGACTATATATCAGTTTATATGTAATAAGGGAATACTCCCTTAGATGGTAAAACCGCTAGTTGTGTTATATTTAAAAAATGCCTGCCTTCAGCAGAAATAATCGTTACGAACAATCAAGATGTTCAAGGTTGCCGTAACTAACATACAATCATATGGCGTGTAATCGTAATAACTGTTATTTTTAAAAACTTACTGTGTCCTAACATTGCTTGTAGGATACACATTTCAAAGGAGTTTTGATGATAAACTCCTTACCTAGACTTAAAATAAAAATAAAACCTTGCCATTAGTGATCCTTTTCACAAGGACACGTCAATACGTAAAATAGCGTACATGCTGTGGTTAGTTCAATTAAAGTGATATACCCAGTATGGTAACGCTATTCAAGAAACCTTGTTTAATCTATATTATGGCTTCAAACAGTTCCTAAGGGTAAGGTGAAACATAACAAGGTTCGCCGGTTAGAAAGCTGATTCCTATAACTTCAGATGTGTCCGAGGTGTGTACGCCATGCCTCCGGTAAAAAGCATGCACGCCCAAAACGATTGGCTGAGCATTAAACGAAATGAACCAAATACTGACTCTATTTATTTATTTAAATATCTAGAATGGAATATAAATATAGTGCAACATATAATATAAAAGGATCATACCATATATAAAATATATTGGTGTGCAGGGCATTAATAAATAAAACTTATCGCAAAGCTAAATATATAACTAAAAGCCCTTGGTGCATAAACATTTATGGACAGCTATAGCTGAAAAGCCAAATAATAAAACCCTCGTGTATGTGGTCCTCTGCATCATCAATGGGACCGGTGATAGGGATAAAATATAAAGGGTAGATTATGAACAGTGTTCTTGTATGACATCTGACATATATACAAACGGTATCCATATGAGTACTGAAATATAAATAAACATATGAACTTAACTGTATTTTACACTATACCTAGAAAGCCAATAGTTCTTATTGGTAAAGTCTATAAACATATATCAGCTATACAAATAAAAAACTTGTGTATGTCCATATCATTGCAAGTCTCTAACTTTCATATGTATATGATCAAATAGTCATTTTGAAAAATCAAAACATTACAAACATTACTGTATTGAAATGTAATCATATGGTAATGCAATTCAACTGATCTCCATTAGTTAGTATAGCTTCTTTAGATTCAGCCATTTCCATATAATAATAATAGTCATACGAAAAATGCCAACTCAAAATACTAAATGGTACAAAAGTTGTTATGTTTCAACCATTGCTTCATCTAACATAATAAGAAACATATGGTGCCTATGGTCAAATATATTCATAATACAGGCTTGATAGTGATAAAATTATTCAAGCCTGGATATAAATGTGCCCTCATTCTCAGGATCCAATTCAGTTCCGCCTTGGCTAACCTATTGGCTGAGTCTCCACCTCTATAATTCAATGTCACAATCTCTAGTATTCGAAACTGAAAGGACAAATGTGTAGGGTGCTCTATCAAATGCTTAGCCAGGGCATTATTATCATTGCCCTTCCTGATGTCGTATAGGTGATTATAAATTCTATCACTGAGTTTCCTTTTAGTGAGACCTATGTAAAAGGCTGTACAACTTGAACAATGGGCAAGATATATGACATTTCTTGTGTCACAGGTAGCTTGAAATCTAGGCAAAAACCTATAATCCATGCAAGGATGTAAATAATCCTGAACAGAAGTGATATGCTTGCATCTATTGCAATTGTTACATGGGTATGTTCCCAGTTTCACATTATTGCCTTTGGTACTATGGGACACAGATGGTAGATCATTACATAGGATCATTTTTAAGTTGTTACAGTTTCTATAAAGAAACCGTGGTCTATTACCTATAATCTCCCTAGTTGCAGTATCTAGTGCTAGCATATTCCAGTTTCTTGTGACTACCCCTTGAATTGATTTCACATCACTGGTGTATTTAATGATATACCTAAGTGAGTCAGATGTTTGTACCTTAAACAATGTCCTATTCACATGGTGTCGAGAATATGTAGCTACATTAGTTGCAGAATTCAGGACCATATTTCTGATCTCCTTAACCATACTGGGTTTGTAGCCTCTGTCTCTGAATAGAGATTCCATCAAATCAGCTTCTTCCTCTATCAATGATTGTTCTTTACATAGCCTTCTCAGTCTAATGAACTGGCTTTTAATGATACCAAAGAAAACATGTCTGGGGTGCATGCTTTCATATCTGAGTATCGAATTCCTCCAAACTGGTTTTCTGTATAGGGTAGATGTGATCTGTCCATTCTCATTGATGTTAAGTGTCACATCTAAAAATGGAATGGTTGAAGTAGAGTACTCATGAGTGAATGTGAGAAAAGTAGTGGTGGATTCTATCTCTGACCAGAATGACTTAAAGTCTGTTTGTGTACCTTCCCAAATAATAATGATGTCATCTACAAAGTGTTTGTACATTTTCACTCGCTTAAACATGGTATGTGTGAATACATGATCCAACTCCCAATCAAGAACCACTAGATTGGCATAAGAGTTGGCACAGGGTGTGCCCATGGCAACACCCCATTTCTGTAAGTAACGTTTTCCTTTGAATACAAAGATATTATTGCTCAATACCAAATCTAGAAGTTGACAAATAAGTAAATTCCTATCTTTGCTATATGTTGGTTCTTTAGTAAGTATCTCATGAATGGATTGTATCCCTACTTCATTGGGTATGCAGGTGAACAAATTTTTAACATCTAGGGTAACCAATAGGTAATCATGTTGATCAACATCAAGTATTATGTTCCCTATACAGTCCAATAGCTGATACGTATCCCTGAGTATGGAGGGAAAGGACTCAACAATGGGTCTCAGTAAATATTCAATAAAGGCAGATATATTGTATGTAGCCCATCCTTCACCTGATACAATAGGTCTCATTGGTATTGGGGTGATGTTTTTGTGTATCTTAGGCAATCCCTTGATAATCGGTGTAATTGGATTCTCAACATAAAAGAAATCATGGATTTCCTTGCTTATCTGTCTACACATGACTAGATCGTATAAAGTGTCATGTATATTATGAACTATACGATCAATGTCTTGCGTATATATTTCTTTATATGTATTGATATCAGAGAGCATGGATAACATGGTAGCTGTATAATCAATAGTATTCATTACCACTATCCTGCCACCTTTGTTAGCTGGTTTCACACTGATGTCTTTCCTATGTTTAAGTTCATTTAGCGCCTTATTCTCAAGTGATGTGAGGTTGTAATATGTCGGCTTGTTAGCTTTGGAAGAGAAGAGCTCATAAAGATCATTTTCACAGGCTTTCAAGAAGCATTCTACATGACTAGGCATGTTCGGTATAAAGGTACTCTTTAATTTAAACTGAAAACTTGAGGTGTCATATGTGTTATTCCTTGGTTGATCTTTAAACAACAGTTTCAGTGAGAGTCTGCGACAAAACAATCTTAAATCAATGAGCGTCTCACTTAGAATGCCAGTACTAGCTGGAATAAAGTTAAGGCCTTTATTTAATATACTGATTTCAGTATCATCCAAGTCAAAATCAGATACATTATATACCAAAACCAGTCAATGCCTTGCTCTCCTTGTCTGCCCAAACCTCTCTCCTGATGGTTTCCTTTTTCGTGGGCCTCTGCTGTTGGATCGCCCTCTGTTCTGAAAGTTTTGTTTGACTGGGTAAGGTAAAAAACAATTGCTATCATTAATTGGGGCCTTGGGAATAGCTCCAAGTGTCGAAGCAACATTCTTATCCAACAAAGCCAATTGGTTGGGTGGTGGAGTACCTGTCCCCATAGACTCATTGATGTATGTATTGCCATTTGGTCCTGCTGACAAAATATCTCTATTATCCGATGTCCTGGATATAGATGAAGACAATATTTCAGGTACGGGGGTTACGGAGGTTATGGATGGGTCACTATTAATTGTATTCACCGATGTCACATTGTTGGTGGAACTGCCATCTTCATTATTGTTAACATTATTGTATGTTCTAGGCCAAACAAAAATCTGGCCACATTGAAAGTCATTATGATCTCTCATCAATTTCTTTTGTTTAATCTGTTTAAGCCTGATACTGAAGGCATTAACCTGCATACAAATGTTCCTTAGCTTATTGGCACAAAACTCAGAATTAAAACGCTCAGTTATTTCTTTATGGGTTGCATCTGCTTTACTGCGAAGTTCAGTTTCAATGGGCTGGAAATATTGGATCAATAGTCTCATATACCTGAAACCCAAGTCTATATTTAAATCCTGCCATTGTTTGAGCAGGGTTGGGTGGCTATCCCCATATGAGGGCATGCAAAAGACTCGCATGCCCCTGGGTACCACCTTAAAATGTAGACAGGCTTCTAGGTGTAGCCTTTGCCACACCAGCCATTGCAGTTTATACAGATCATCTTCTAAAGATTTACTCAGAGTGAAAAAGTCATTTAAATTCTCACCATTTGTAGATTCACTGGCTGCCTCATTGACATTCCCAAAGTCCAGAGTCAATAAAGGGTTTATATCATGATGTAAGATGCTCTCCCATGAGCTAGTTCTGTCCCTCGTCTCCAGTCTATAATGCAGCTCAATGTCTTGTGTTTCCATCGTGGGTATGGAGCTGTAACAGATAGGCAGGAATCCAAAAAGCACACAGGAAACAGCCCCAATACTAAATAGACCCACTGTCAAGATGTAAGAACAATATGACAGCAGTAAACGGTAGTCTAACCACGTTCAATATGTAGCAGGTCAAAAAAACACAGTTAGAAAAAGTCACTCACAACGTCTCCAAAGTATAAAAAAGTGTTTAATCCATGGAACAAAAAAAGTAAGCGCTTTTGTGTAGGCTGACCTACGCTTCATCAGACATAAAAACTTCTAAAAACTCTCCATCTTATAAATCCAACAAGGCAGGAAAAGTATATCAATTAATAAAACAATCATTCAATCTATCAAGTCATCTACTATTCAAATTTCGGAGTGTCAGCAACTGTTGCTAACATTATGTAAACAACATCCTAAACATAAATATAACTCATTCATGGCGTGTGGCTTATGATAGATATAAAACTCTTTGCATAAAACATATTCATCGTCATCGCGCTCCTAGAACATCTACAAAAGACATAGAACCAAGAAAATCAATGGTTCGTAAGTTCCATCAAAACAAGCATTAAAATACATATAGATGAACCATATAAAAGAGCATCAACAATAAAGTTGTAACATTGACATATCAAAATACTTCTGCTTATAGTTTGTATAGCTTGCATTCATGACAATTAAAATACAATCTGCACCCATACTCGACTATATATCAGTTTATATGTAATAAGGGAATACTCCCTTAGATGGTAAAACCGCTAGTTGTGTTATATTTAAAAAATGCCTGCCTTCAGCAGAAATAATCGTTACGAACAATCAAGATGTTCAAGGTTGCCGTAACTAACATACAGTCATATGGCGTGTAATCGTAATAACTGTTATTTTTAAAAACTTACTGTGTCCTAACATTGCTTGTAGGATACACATTTCAAAGGAGTTTTGATGATAAACTCCTTACCTAGACTTAAAATAAAAATAAAACCTTGCCGTTAGTGATCCTTTTCACAAGGACACGTCAATACGTAAAATAGCGTACATGCTGTGGTTAGTTCAATTAAAGTGATATACCCAGTATGGTAACGCTATTCAAGAAACCTTGTTTAATCTATATTATGGCTTCAAACAGTTCCTAAGGGTAAGGTGAAACATAACAAGGTTCGCCGGTTAGAAAGCTGATTCCTATAACTTCAGATGTGTCCGAGGTGTGTACGCCATGCCTCCGGTAAAAGGCATGCACGCCCAAAACGATTGGCTCAGCATTAAACGAAATGAACCAAATACTGACTCTATTTATTTATTTAAATATCTAGAATGGAATATGAATATAGTGCAACATATAATATAAAAGGATCATACCATATATAAAATATATTGGTGTGCAGGGCATTAATAAATAAAACTTATCGCAAAGCTAAATATATAACTAAAAGCCCTTGGTGCATAAACATTTATGGACAGCTATAGCTGAAAAGCCAAATAATAAAACCCTCGTATGTGGTCCTCTGCATCATCAATGGGACCGTGATAGGGATAAAATATAAAGGGTAGATTATGAACAGTGTTCTTGTATGACATCTGACATATATACAAACGGTATCCATATGAGTACTGAAATATAAATAAACATATGAACTTAACTGTATTTAACACTATACCTAGAAAGCCAATAGTTCTTATTGGTAAAGTCTATAAACATATATCAGCTATACAAATAAAAAACTTGTGTATGTCCATATCATTGCAAGTCTCTAACTTTCATATGTATATGATCAAATAGTCATTTTGAAAAATCAAAACATTACAAATATTACTGTATTGAAATGTAATCATATGGTAACGCAATTCAACTGATCTCCATTAGTTAGTATAGCTTCTTTAGATTCAGCCATTTCCATATAATAATAATAGTCATAAGAAAAATGCCAACTCAAAATACTAAATGGTACAAAAGTTGTTATGTTTCAACCATTGCTTCATCTAACAAAATAAGAAACATATGGTGCCTATGGTCAAATATATTCATAATACAGGCTTGATAGTGATAAAATTATTCAAGCCTGGATATAAATGTGCCCTCATTCTCAGGATCCAATTCAATTCCGCCTTGGCTAACCTATTGGCTGAGTCTCCACCTCTATAATTCAATGTCACAATCTCTAGTATTCGAAACTGAAAGGACAAATGTGTAGGGTGCTCTATCAAATGCTTAGCCAGGGCATTATTATCATTGCCCTTCCTGATGTCGTATAGGTGATTATAAATTCTATCACTGAGTTTCCTTTTAGTGAGACCTATGTAAAAGGCTGTACAACTTGAACAATGGGCAAGATATATGACATTTCTTGTGTCACAGGTAGCGTGAAATCTAGGCAAAAACCTATAATCCATGCAAGGATGTAAATAATCCTGAACAGAAGTGATATGCTTGCATCTATTGCAATTGTTACATGGGTATGTTCCCAGTTTCACATTATTGCCTTTGGTACTATGGGACACAGATGGTAGATCATTACATAGGATCATTTTTAAGTTGTTACAGTTTCTATAAAGAAACCGTGGTCTATTACCTATAATCTCCCTAGTTGCAGTATCTAGTGCTAGCATATTCCAGTTTCTTGTGACTACCCCTTGAATTGATTTCACATCACTGGTGTATTTAATGATATACCTAAGTGAGTCAGATGTTTGTACCTTAAACGATGTCCTATTCACATGGTGTCGAGAATAGGTAGCTACATTAGTTGCAGAATTCAGGACCATATTTCTGATCTCCTTAACCATACTGGGTTTGTAGCCTCTGTCTCTGAATAGAGATTCCATCAAATCAGCTTCTTCCTCTATCAATGATTGTTCTTTACATAGCCTTCTCAGTCTAATGAACTGGCTTTTAACGATAGCAAAGAAAACATGTCTGGGGTGCATGCTTTCATATCTGAGTATCGAATTCCTCCAAACTGGTTTTCTGTATAGGGTAGATGTGATCTGTCCATTCTCATTGATGTTAAGTGTCACATCTAAAAATGGAATGGTTGAAGTAGAGTACTCATGAGTGAATGTGAGAAAAGTAGTGGTGGATTCTATCTCTGACCAGAATGACTTAAAGTCTGTTTGTGTACCTTCCCAAATAATAATGATGTCATCTACAAAGCGTTTGTACATTTTCACTCGCTTAAACATGGTATGTGTGAATACATGATCCAACTCCCAATCAAGAACCACTAGATTGGCATAGGAGTTGGCACAGGGTGTGCCCATGGCAACACCCCATTTCTGTAAGTAACTTTTTCCTTTGAATACAAAGATATTATTGCTCAATACCAAATCTAGAAGGTTTCAAGCACTTGGGACTGAAATGCTTGTAGTGGAATCATAGGGCAGCCTACGTATAATTTAAAAAAAAGTTTTATCATTGAAAGGATCATTTAAAAGTGATATAAAGAGAAAAAAGCAGCAACACTATTTCATTTTATATTAGGGAAATGATCTTTTCTGGTGAGGTATGCTGCAGCAAGAATACTGGTACTAATGCTACTATACAATAATAAAAATAATCAGAGACTAGACACCCAAATATACAAGCATAGGAAGTCACTTGAAGTAATTAGATCTAAAAGCATGTCAGGTTAAATGAAACATTAAGAGATAAGGACAATAGCAAAATTAGCCAGAAAATTATATTTTTATTTGAGTTAATGAGTAGATGAAGAGCTAAAAAAACAGAAAAGGACCAGCAGACAAACATTTTGGGTTGCACAAGTAATAATGACATTAACGCCCCCCAAAAAATTTCAAGTGTGTGTGTGTGTGTGTGTGTGTGTGTGTGTGTGTGTGTGTACACGTACCAGTGTCTGAATGCATGTCTGTCTATATTATACACATATACATTGTTGTATTCCAAGCGGCAGTTAGCTTTACCAAAAACAGGAAATGCAGCAACAGATGTAAAATCAAAACAATAGCTCATTAGATTGGACTTCACTACTAAAACAGTTCACTTTATTGATCATTTTGGTGGCAATAATTCTTCAAGGTACAAACACAGACTTTAAGCTTACAGATCTTAAGTTCACCTTCCAGTCAAACAGTACTGAAGTAAATAAAAAGTATTTACTATTATCACACACACCAGTCAGTTCAAAGTCTGTTTTTCATGAATTTCCACTGTTGCAGGATTGTCTATTGCAGATACCTTTTTGGTAGGTAGCCCAAAATCACAGCAAATAAAAATCCTTTATCACCCACTTTTCCATGTCAGGCAGATCTAGGTCTCAGGTGCCATGCCTTCCACTGACAAAACCAAATTCTGTCAAGGGCTAACATTTCACAGCCAACTGCTCCAGCCTTGGTCTGTCTGTCTTTTATGAAAATGCTCTGGACTCCTCAGGATCCAAGATCACACTCGTCTCATACTGCAGTTCCCCTGGCCTTAAAAAGGCATAGAACAACTGTTTGTCATTCCCCGAGCTGTAGGTATCTCAGCTTAAAGGGCTAGTTCACAGACTTTTGCTTGTGTATGTTTTCCCCACACAAAGAGACTGGTTCTCCCTCTAACAGATACTACCAACTAATTTTATTCTCAGCATTGTCTTGTTCCCTGTCCCCACCTATGCCTGCTGTCACTAACTGTTAGGCTTTTCCAGTGGCTAGATAGATAGACAGAAATGAATTTGTTCATGTTATCTAATGAAAAATTCACTGAATGAGAGATCATTGAATCCAAACGTTTGTAAGACAATTTTGTTGAATGACAATTTGAGTGAAATTCCATTTTATTGAATGTGGTATAGCTACACATAGTTCTGTAATACAAAATAAGAAATATATGGATATGTATGAAAACGCTTTAGCTTAAACTTGTGGTGACCTATACATAATCACTGCTAATCTGATTTGTTTATTTGCATTTGGCATTGGTTCCTTGTACATGATATTTTCATTTTTCTACACAATTGCATGACTCATCATCATCATTAATCCCTTTTTCCCTTTTTCTACATGGGGTGGGGTATCACATCAACTGTTGACATTTTTCTTGATTTAGTGTAACACTCCTACCTGCTTTGACAGTCAAGCCTGACTGTTCTAGGTCTTCCCTCATACAGTCCTTCCATCTCTTTGCTGGGCATCCCTGTTTCATTTTGCCTTCTTCCTGTTTCCCCCATATCTTCTTTACCAGTTTATCCTCATTTCCTGCACAAATGCCCAAACCACCATAATCTGTTCTCTTTCACTTCTCTGCAGTTGGAACTATTTTGGCTTCTACTCTTATGTCCCCATTCTTTCATCTGTTCCATACATTGCATCCTGCTATATCAATTATCTCTAGCTTCCTCTACTGCTCTGCCTTCACTGCCCAGGTTTCTGCACTATAGGGTAGCACTGGTCAGACCACTGTTTTATACACCTTGCTTTTCAGCTTCTTTGCCATTCTTCTGCCAAACACTACCTCTGGCACTCTGCACCAGTTGGCTGAAGCCCCTCTGGTTCTAGCTTTCACCTCTTCTTTCAGACTTCCATTCTTCTCAACCACTCCTACAGATCCCTGAAGTGGCTCACCTGTTCCACTATCTTCCCTTCTATCTCAGGTTTTAGTTTCTTCTGATTTCCCCTATTTAATGCCATGACAACCATCTTGTCTGTACTAAGTTTCATCCCATGTGCCTTTGGATGTGCATTCCATTCTCCTGCCATTTGCTGAAGTTCTTGTGCAGAGCCTGTCTGCAATGCCACATCATCTGCATACAGCAGCTTTGTTAATTTTCCCCTCTGACTTGGTTTGCTAATGTAGCCATTCACCAGTATGAACATCAGTGTACTCAGAGCTGAACCCTAATGCACACCCACTCCCACAAAGAACCACCTATGTGAGTCTGAACACTGTTCATACTTTTGTCATTGTGTCACTGCACATAGCCTGCACTAATTCTACCAATGTTTCTGGGCTTTTGAACTATCGCAAAACTGCCTATATTTGCTTTTTGGGACCTTGCCCTATGTGTTTTTCAAGTCTGGTAATGCCTAGTTGGACTGTTTACTCATGTCTAGCTTCTTCTCAACTTTCTATCTCACAGCAAACATTGGGTCAGCTGTGCTGCATCCTGATCTGAATCTGAATCTGAACTACTCATCTCCCATCTTTCTACTGCTCTGCATATTCATTTATCAGTCACCCTCTTCAGTACTTTCACAAAGTGTGACAGGTGTTTGATACCACTATACTTCCACAGTTGTGAATGCGCCCTTTGTTCCTGTACACTGGCATAGATTAGGATGCAGCACAACTGACCTGATGTTTGCAGTGAGACAGAGAGTTGAGAAGAAGCTACAGATATAGAAAGAGTCCAACTGGGCATTCCTAGACTTGTTCAAAGCATATGACAAGGTCCCAAGAAAGTCAGTTTTGGAAGTCCTGCAGTGGTTCAAAGTCCCAGAAACATTGGTAGAATTAGTGCAAGCTATGTGCAAGGGCCCAATGACTTAAGTGAGAACAGTTTGGTCTCACAAAGGGGTTCCCAGTGGGACTGGGTATGCACCAAGTTTCAGCTCTGAACCCACTGCTGCTCATACTAATGATGGACTACATTAGCAAACAGGTCGGAGGGACACATAAATGTGCTGTACACAGACAATGAGGCATTACAAGCACACTCTGAGCAAGAACTTCAGCAAAGGATAAGGGAATGGAATGCAAAACTGAAGGCAAATTAGAAGAACCTGAGTACAGATAAGAAATGGGGGAAATCAGAAGAAGCTGCAAATTGAGGTAGAATGGAAAATAGTGGAACAGGTTAACAGCTTCCTGTATCTGAGAGGGATGGTTGAGGGGAAGGGAAGTCTGAATGTAGAGGCCAAAACTAGAATTAGAGGTGCAGTAGTCACCTGGCACAGATTGTCAGGGGTGGTGTATGATAAAAGAGTGCCAAAGAAGCTGAAAAGTAAGGTGTACAAAACAATAGTGCAACCAGCACTAATGTATGGTACATAAACCTAGGCAGTAAAGGCTGTGCAGTTAAAGAAGCTAGAGGTGATGGAGATGAAGTGCTTGAGATGGGTGGTAGGATACACACTGTGGGAGAGATGAAGAAATGAAGAAATCAGAACAGATGCCAAAGTAGCTCCAATTACAGAGAAGATCAAGGAGAACAGATTGTGGTGGTTCATGCACATGTACAGAAAAGCAGAAGACAGTCTAATAAAGACAATTTGGGAAAGACAGGAAGAAGGTAAGAGTTAATATGGGCATACATCGAAGAGGTGGATGGATTGTGTGAGAGAAGACCTACAACAGTCAGGCATGAGTGTTGAAGGCAGGAGAGTGGCATTGAATAGAGAAAGATGGTGACAGTTGACACAACACCTGACCCCATGTAGAAAATGTGAAAAAAGGGTGGTGATATATACATATACACACACCGCACACATGCTCATCCACACACATACTAATTATACATTATAAAATATACACATTTATTTATCCTTTGTTGACCGGGTTAGTCCTACTACATCAGTAGCCTCTTTTCAGGGGAGTCCTGAGGTGGTATTCAAACTACTATGTTTGTATAATATAAATAAAAATGAGATTGACAAACCCTAAAATACAAAGATAAAGATATTTAACACTTACAGTATAAGATCTTATCATATAGCTATATCGTATATCTATTTTTATTTAGCTTGACTTAAAATTGATTATTGTCAACTAGATCTGTATCCTGAAAGTGAAAGTACAACAGCATTTTCAGCATGCATACATCTAAGGTGTAGGAGCCTGTTTTTTTTTTTGGAGTGAACAGTGCAGGAGATGTATTTCAACATGTTATACAAGATTTAGAAAATCATGACATCATTGCTGATAAAATAAATCAAGAAAATGATCAAACACTGGAAAAAAAAGTCTTGAGATAAAAGAAAATGAATCAACACTGTAAAGAGAAATGGGAATGGGAGCCTGATAAAGATGTTTTAGAACTTTTATCTTTACAAACAGATGGATGTCTCAAAAGTCAGACTGTGAATTTTAAAAGGTGTATCTGAGCCTCCAAGTGCAAACAGGGTCAGTGATTTACTTGGACTGCCACACTATAGTTCAAGTTCATAAAATACTTTAGGTCTGTACTCTTTCTATTAACAAGTAACCCAACAAAGCACCAAGGTGCCACCCATGTATGCTGAAATATGAAGGCTCCATATGAAGGTTCCATAACTAATAAGTAAAACAGAGTTGAGGCAACAACTTAAAAACTTCATAACCTTAATCACAAAAAAGTTAAGTGTTTTCATCCCATTCAATACAGAGACTTCATCAGAACTAAATAACTGTTGCCATCATCTGGTATATATAGTGTATGCAAGTAAAACATATGACATCTTCAGTGATAAAACATCCAAAACAAGTTAAAGATCTGATGTTGTTAATCTTCGTTCATTCTTTACTGATGGATTATCTGTTCCATCCTCAGAACCAAGCTGGCCTCATACCAAGCTCACGTCAGCCAAAAACACTTGAACCAAGATCCTACCTAGAATGCTCTGCTCCCTGTTACCTCAGATCTCGTTTGCCGCGTTTCTGTACAGCCATGTCAAGCCACTCTCTCTCAGCTAAGTGAACCATTTTTTTGAAGTTTCTCTATTGTTAGTGTTTAAAAAGTTTTCAGTCAGTTACTGTCTCTATACTCCTACCCTATTCTAACTTTAAGACCCTCTCCCTATAGTTTTTTTTTCCCTTTTATTACCTTTTTCTTACCTTTGAGGTAATTCTTCATTACCATCATTGGTAATCCTTCTTTTCTCCCTTTCCTACCCTTCTGGGTAGCTTTCTTAACTTCTTGGTACTGTCGTTCTTCTCCCTTCATAGTGCCTGAGATGGGTGGTAGGATACACACTGTGGGAGAGATGAAGAAATTAAGAAATCAGAACAGATGCCAAAGTAGCTCCAATTACAGAGAAGATCAAGGAGAACAGATTGTGGTGGTTCATGCACATGTACAGAAAAGCAGAAGACAGTCTAATAAAGACAATTTGGGAAAGACAGGAAGAAGGTAAGAGTTAATATGGGCATACATCGAAGAGGTGGATGGATTGTGTGAGAGAAGACCTACAACAGTCAGGCATGAGTGTTGAAGGCAGGAGAGTGGCATTGAATAGAGAAAGATGGTGACAGTTGACACAACACCTGACCCCATGTAGAAAATGTGAAAAAAGGGTGGTGATATATACATATACACACACCGCACACATGCTCATCCACACACATACTAATTATACATTATAAAATATACACATTTATTTATCCTTTGTTGACCGGGTTAGTCCTACTACATCAGTAGCCTCTTTTCAGGGGAGTCCTGAGGTGGTATTCAAACTACTATGTTTGTATAATATAAATAAAAATGAGATTGACAAACCCTAAAATACAAAGATAAAGATATATAACACTTACAGTATAAGATCTTATCATATAGCTATATCGTATATCTATTTTTATTTAGCTTGACTTAAAATTGATTATTGTCAACTAGATCTGTATCCTGAAAGTGAAAGTACAACAGCATTTTCAGCATGCATACATCTAAGGTGTAGGAGCCTGTTTTTTTTTTTGGAGTGAACAGTGCAGGAGATGTATTTCAACATGTTATACAAGATTTAGAAAATCATGACATCATTGCTGATAAAATAAATCAAGAAAATGATCAAACACTGGAAAAAAAAGTCTTGAGATAAAAGAAAATGAATCAACACTGTAAAGAGAAATGGGAATGGGAGCCTGATAAAGATGTTTTAGAACTTTTATCTTTACAAACAGATGGATGTCTCAAAAGTCAGACTGTGAATTTTAAAAGGTGTATCTGAGCCTCCAAGTGCAAACAGGGTCAGTGATTTACTTGGACTGCCACACTATAGTTCAAGTTCATAAAATACTTTAGGTCTGTACTCTTTCTATTAACAAGTAACCCAACAAAGCACCAAGGTGCCACCCATGTATGCTGAAATATGAAGGCTCCATATGAAGGTTCCATAACTAATAAGTAAAACAGAGTTGAGGCAACAACTTAAAAACTTCATAACCTTAATCACAAAAAAGTTAAGTGTTTTCATCCCATTCAATACAGAGACTTCATCAGAACTAAATAACTGTTGCCATCATCTGGTATATATAGTGTATGCAAGTAAAACATATGACATCTTCAGTGATAAAACATCCAAAACAAGTTAAAGATCTGATGTTGTTAATCTTCGTTCATTCTTTACTGATGGATTATCTGTTCCATCCTCAGAACCAAGCTGGCCTCATACCAAGCTCACGTCAGCCAAAAACACTTGAACCAAGATCCTACCTAGAATGCTCTGCTCCCTGTTACCTCAGATCTCGTTTGCCGCGTTTCTGTACAGCCATGTCAAGCCACTCTCTCAGCTAAGTGAACCATTTTTTTGAAGTTTCTCTATTGTTAGTGTTTAAAAAGTTTTCAGTCAGTTACTGTCTCTATACTCCTACCCTATTCTAACTTTAAGACCCTCTCCCTATAGTTTTTTTTTCCCTTTTATTACCTTTTTCTTACCTTTGAGGTAATTCTTCATTACCATCATTGGTAATCCTTCTTTTCTCCCTTTCCTACCCTTCTGGGTAGCTTTCTTAACTTCTTGGTACTGTCGTTCTTCTCCCTTCATATCATTATGTCGGATAAGAAAAGTAGTGTTGGTTTCAAACAATGTACAGAATGCGGCCGTAAGTTGCCGCTTTCTGATGGCCATGATTTATGTGTCTATTGCTTGAATGTCTCTCATCTATCAGTGGACCCCCGTGTGGGATTTGTAGAAATGTTTCGACCAGGCCTCTCAATGAAAGGAAGAATAAATTAATCCTGAAAGGCCTCCTTAAAACTCCTTTCTGCAAGGGTATCTCTGGGTCGGAGGGCTAAACCCCGTAAGAGGCGTTCTTCTTCTTTCTTCTTGAGGTCGCTCATTTCATCTCCCTCTGGAGATCGCAAGGAGTCGACTCACAAAAAGGTGAACATTTTGAGCCTGGTGCTACCATCTGTGGTCATTTCAGCCCCAGCCTTGGCACCGTCCTAGTTGATTCTTAATTACAGCTATGTCCTCTTTATCTCCACTGGCACCGGAATTCCCGGTGCAGACACTTACGGCTCCGACAGTTTTGCTGCAGCCTTTATTGGGACTGTCTGTACAGGTACAGTCTCCTTCAGCACCATTGGTGCAGACTCCTTCGGCTCCGTCCTTGCCGATGCTGTCAACCTCTGAGATACTGTCCTCTATGGTGCAGACAATTTCAGCACTGACATGCTGTTCAGTGCAGTCTTTTTTGGCACCATCATTACTGGTGCATACACCTTCTTCGATGGCATCGTATTCATCAGTGCAGACATTTGCCACACCACCCTGTATGGTGCAGACACCCTCGACTCCTATGGCGCTGCCTTTGTCAGCACAGATTACCACAACACCATTCTCCTCAGTGTAGACACCCTCGGTTCCGGGCTCTGCTCCACACAAACTAGCAAGGACTAAGTATTCTCCTTTCTTGGATCTGTTTGTGGGAAGCCAGTATAGCTCTTTTTAGAAACTCTAGAATCCCCTTCAGGTCTCTCTATGAGGTCAACCAGGAGCCTCTCAGAACAGGATGTTTTGTGGCTTGTCGACCAGTTGCTTGTGGCCAGGGGTCTCTCCCAACCATCTAAAGCTACGTTCTCTCTTCCAGGTGACCCTATTTCTCCATAGACTCCAATGTACATTCCTCCTTCGATTTCCAGGGAAGCATCAAAGCCCCTTCTTCTGACAGCAGCTTCTCTTCCTTCGACACCAACAGTGGATCTCACTTTGGAGCCAGAGTCATCCTTGTGGCCCTCGGTGCACTGGGCACCGGGCTCTTCTTCAGACTAATGGCTGTGCAGTGGGGATAGGCATTCTTGGTTCCATGCCAATTAATTCTATGGCACCCTCCAGGAATCCTCCTCCCCTCATGTTCAACAGTCCTCTTGAAACTCCTGGTCTGGGGGTCAGCTCATCAGAGCATGGTGTGACCTTGGTTCCGAGGTTGTCGTACTCAGTTCTGGTCTCCCATCTCTCTTCAGGTGGTCCGGCCTTCCAGGCCATGGAGAGGGTGCTTGCCTCCGCTAGCAAACCCTCCCTGTCAGAGTCCCCCCCCCGTGCTGCAACTGTTGCAAGCCACAGCCACCGGATACAAGGGCCTCAGGTTTCTCCCCCTCAGGAGATCCCTTCTTTGCAATCTTCCCCAGAGCTCCCCACTGAGGAAGTCCCTTGCAAGGCTTCATGCAAGAGGAAGCACATGGACTCCACTGAGGAGTCTTTGACTGAAGATACGGACTTTGATGACAGGAAAGGGTCCCCACGGTCATCTTCTGATGAGATGTCCTTTGGTGACATCCTCGAGATCCTAAGACAGAGGGGTGACTGGAAGTCCTCCAACCCTTCTGCAGAGGAATCTGTATTCCTGCAGTCTTTTGTGCCTGGCCCCTTACCTCCTTGGTTATCACACTGGCCGATGGGCTTGTCCAGCTCATCATCCAGCGTGCATGGAAGGCCCCTGACACTTTGGAAGCTATACCTCAGAGGTCTCACAAGATTTTATCTCCCACTGCTGAGCATCCCCATTGGTCAAAAGGTCTTCTGGTAGATGCCATGGTGGTGGCAGCTGCAACCAAAAAAGACTTGGCAGAAGAGAGCCAGACTGTCCATCTGCCCAACAAGGAGTCCTGGATAATAGACAGACTTGGGAAGCTTGTGTTTGCTTCATCAACATTGCCGTAAGGTCCTTGAACTACTTGGCACACTTTACAAGGCTCCAGAGGGACCTTATTAACCAACTCTCTGAAAGCTTGGCAGGAGCTGTTTCTGATGAGGTGCACGACAACGTAGCTTCTCAGATAGCGACCCTAGAATCAATATCCAATTCTTCCATGTACCTTACTTTACATTTAATGGAAGGAATGGCTAGAGCGGTAGGTGCAGGTATAGTCATGAGACGTCATGCCTGGATGCACCTTTGTGACTTTGCGGATTCCTTTAAGGCTTCCTTTATGAATGCTCCCATCAAGGCCACTTCATTGTTTGGCCCTAAGGTTAAAGATATGCCGGCAAGGTGCGAACAAGATGGCAAGACCCTGTCTGCCATTGGTGTCTGGCACTCCACCCCTCAGTGTTTCTACTCCAGAAATAAGAGGAGCGGCACAGAAAATCACAGAGCTCTTTCCATGATACACGTGCCGAGTTCTCCCCTAGAGGCAGAGGAGTAAACTCCAATGGAAGGTGCCACTTTCAGGGCAGGGGAGGTCTGTAAAACTGGGGTTCCAGAGATTCTTTCTTGGGGCAACCCTACCAGTGCTCCTGAAGCCTTACCCGACTGCTCACCTCTGGAAATGGTCGGGGGTCATTTTTCCTTGTACCCCACTGCCTGGTGAACCATAACCACTGATTCTTAGGTATAACAGATAATATCCAGAGGCTATCGCATCCCCTTCCATCTCTGTTCCACCTCACCCATAGACTTACCTGACATCCCACCCAGTCAAAGGGAAGCAGCAGCACACAAAATCCAAAAGCTGCTACAAATAAAGAGTCATCCAAATGGTCCTCCCAGACCAAACAAAATCCGTTTTTTACTCAAGGTTCTTTTTATTGCCAAAAAAAGACAGGGGACTGGAGACCGATTCTGGATCTCAGCACACTGAACAAATTTGTAAAAACAGAGAAATTCCCGATGGTCATGGTTCAGTCTATTCTTCCTGTTTTGGCGCAATTTTTAAATTCAGAATAACTGTTACTATAAATATTGGTTACAAAATGGAAACATTGTTCTGAGGAAGACTGAATTTTATCAGTTGAAAGCGCTTAACTATTTGCATTGGAATAAAATTATTGTTCTACACTCGTACGAGCTGTGTTCTTCCACTTTTGGTCCATACTACATTGAGTTACATTGTTGTTTGTTTCTTTCGTTGGGAATAGTCATTTTGGTGATATGGCTGACTGTGTGGAGGGCTGCTCAGCTTCATTGTCGGGTGAGGAACTTATTAAATTAAGAGCGGATGTAACAGCATTACAAACGGAGATACAAAAACTTTTTTCGTTAGTATCCGATCTTGTTATGGACAGCAAGAGACCTGCAAGTCTCTCCAAAAGCAACCACAGTCATATCGGGTTGCAGTATCAGAGTAAACAACGGAAATGTAATAGTTTGAAGCAAGACTGTGTTCGTGATTTGGCACGTAACGAAAGAGAGTATGAGGGTAGCTACCGAACTGATCCTGTGTCGGATGAAGTGCGTGTATGCACACTGGACTTGGAACTTCCCTTGCTTTTACGTGAAAACACCAAATACAATCCGCAGCATGACACTAGCATAGACATGCCGAATCTATGCGAGGATGATTTTAACATTAGTTTGCATTCTCCTGTTGATCAGAGAGATCCTTTAGTTGATCAACGGCTCCATTTACTTTCGCCTTGTGATGAGTTCACGTTTGATTTCAGCTTTCAGCATAACAGAAAGAATAGGAATGATAATGGTAAATTAGGGGCCAGACCCAAAGAACAACGGAATGTCAAACAATATGGAAATAATAAACGGAAGGAGGGTCATGATAAAAAAGGTACTGTTCCAAGTATTTCTTGTTCATCCCAGGGTAAAAAACGTATGTTTCATCATAAAGAAAAAAATGGAACACATTGGACAATAGTTTTTGTGATAATTCCTGCACTGGTATTTTTAATCAATTTTTGGGTGATGAATATGTATTTGACCAAGTTACTAATAATGAAAAAAATATGAATATGAACATGGCTAATTTTAAACAAGACTCTTTGAGAGATATGATGTATACTTTTGGTAAAAAAACTGTTACAGTATAAAAACACAAAAATTGATATTGCCTATTTATCTAAATGTCTTAATGCTAAAATAATACCTAAGGGTATACAATTTTTTAAGTTACCTTTAAGAATTAATTATAACAATGAAATGAAGAAAGAATTTAATGAATTATTTGAAAATTTTGGGTTATTATACATAAGGACATTAATTAAATATAATGATGAAAAGATGATTATTTTAGCTACTGAAGTGGAAAGTATGAATAACATAATTACTAAACACCGTGAGTTTCACCTATGGAAAGATTTGTATTACAAACAATTTGATATCACACAGGATAAGGCCAAAACTATATTTGAAAGGAAAAATAGAAAGCTAAAGAGAGACATTGAATCTTATGAGATTAATAGAGCTTATATTTGGCCAACAGACACTAAGGAAAACATTTTGGTAGAGAAGAAGCAGTACATAGAGAGAAATAGATACACTAATAGAGAGGAAAATTTTCGTGGAGGGAGATTCCATCCAGCTCCAAAACACAACAACCATTACAATCTATGATATTTTATGATATAGATGAATCTAATTCTGCATCTTCTCATGATACTATAATCACTCCCATTATATGCTCTAAGTCTAACCCTGGTACAGGTGCATTGATGTGTGAAGTTCCAATCAGTAAAATTGAGTCCCCTTTTCGTACTTATAATTGTACTGACATCATTGATGTTTCATTAGGTGACCATGGTGCATCAAGCACACAAGCTTTACAACACACCATCGAACAACAAATTATTCACAATTTAGAAGAAAAACTACCTATTGTAACTACTCATAATGGATTTAAGGTTTATAATTATACTGATATCATTATGGACAAGGAATTCTATCAACTTATGAGTAAAGGCATGAAATTCATACCCACAGTAGGAATTAATTTAGTAGATACTATTAAAGAGATCAAATTATACAGTAGGAGACTCAACTTGGCTGTTCAGTTTGATACTATACAACAGAATGAATTTAGTCAGCATAATATACTCAAAAAGAAAAGTACATATGTACCGAATAACCATCCACATATTACCAATTATGAACGGATGGTTAACAAAGATATTTATTGGCATTGTGCTAAATTAAGGAATGAGTACAATTATCAAGATAATCTAACTAAAAAAGAAAGGAAATGTTTATATAATATTATACACAACAAAGATATCCGCATAATGAAACCTGATAAAGGCGGCGTAATTGTGGTTAGTTATACCATTGATTATAATGCTAAAATACATGATTTGCTATATGAGTCAGGTAATTATGAAGTGATATCTTTGAATGAAATTAATATTGGCTATAAAAGAATAGATTTTATATTCGAAGATTTTTTGATTGATAATAGAATAAGTAAAGACATTTATGAATTTCTCAAAACTGATTACCCTATTTTAGCAAAAATAGTGGGGATACCTAAAATCCATAAATCTATCAAGAATCCACCGTATAGACCTATTATATCAGGATCTAAATCAAAGACATATAATATTGGGGTCCTGATAGATACATGGACAAAACATATTTATAAAGCTGTACCTCATATCATGAAAAACTCTTGGAGTTTTTTGAACAACCTCACAGAAGACAAATGGAATCCTGAACATGTATTCATCACCATTGATGTAATTGATTTATACACATGTATACCTAAGATAGTAGGACTAGATTTTTTCACCAACAGTCTTAGAAAATATTCTGGGTATAGTTGGGGCAAAGTATTTGTAATCACAGAATTGATGTCATTGGTGCTTGAATATAATTATATCACGTTTCAAGGAGAGTTTTTCAGACAAAAAACAGGTGTAGCCATGGGCGCTTCTTGCGCACCTATTTTTGCTAATATGGTAATGTTGGAATGGGAGAACCAATATCTTTTTAATAGCCAATATTATAAATATATTATATTTTATGCTAGATACCTTGATGATTTATTTATAATATGGAAAGGACCGGAAGAAATGATAAAGGAGTTTAGTGTTTTCCTTAATAATACAACACAATTTTTAAAATTCACGTTTAGCTACAATAAAAAAGAAATAGCATATCTTGATAAATTTATAACTAATACAGATACTGGTTTTACATCCAAAATTTATAGAAAACCCACTTATTCCAATGATTACATTGAATATAACAGCAACCACCCACCTTTTATGTTCAAAAATGTTGTCAAAGGGCAATGTATAAGGACAGCTAGGATGTCCTCTACCAAAGAAGCTGTGACAGAGGACATAGGGTTGTTATATACCATGTTTAAGAAAAGAGGGTATTCAGATGGATTATTGGATGATATTACAGAATATGTTTTGTCACAATGGGGACTCCGGTATAAACCATTGTTAGGTATACAAGAACAAGTAGAGGACAGCAGTTCGAATGGTATAACATCTTTCAATAGGGTATGTGTTCTTACGTACTCTCCATATGTTAACTACGTTAAAGACATATTGTTTAGACACTGGGATATTTTTTGTCCAATAATTTGGAATCCATTTTGGGTTCTAAACCAGTAATTGTATATAAAATGGCTCCAAATTTAAAAAGAAGATTAGAACAGGCTGATAGTAAAAATAATGGGAATATTAAATACAATAAAGCAACCAGTAAATGTGGGTTCTGTAAGCAATGTTCACATATTAATACATTGGATAAAGTTATATTAAGTGATATTAATCAAACAGAAATTAGATGTATAGGTGGAAACTGCAGTAGCAAGCAAATTGTGTATATTGCTAGATGTATTGAATGTACTGCATTTTATATAGGTAAAACGGAGAGGATGTTTAAGAAAAGGATCTATGAACATCTTTATAAAATACATAAGCAGGATACATATAATGCATTGTTTAGACATATAGCAGAAAAAGGTGATAAACACAAATTTGTTTTTAGTATCATAGATCAGATGGATCAAGGTAATCTTCAAGGGAACTGGAAAGTACAATTGGCATTGAAGGAAAGTATTTGGCAAATCAAAACAGATGCCACCAGATTCCCTGGTCTAAATGACCACATCAGTATTAAACCGTTTTTAGAGCTAGGGTAGTTTCACTACGTCTAGCATTATGTATGTAGGTGTTATATCTTGTTAATATTTATGGTATTTATGGGTTCAACATATCCATTCATCACTTAATAATATTTAGGCAGTGTTCATTTTATGTTCATATACTTATATGGTTTTAAATATCATGTTCAAATTAATTCATATTATATATTTATTTTCTATACATGTAGATTAGGTAGGCAGGTATAGATAATATAACATATGGGATATTAATAAACATAACAACAAAGTTATATTTTATTTTATTTTCTATGTATTTTAAATAGATGCTGAGGTATAACATTTTAAATTGTATTTTAAGTGTATTATAAATGTATTCATAAATATATTAATAGTATATACATGTTCCATAGGATGTTATGAGCTTATGTTGCACACTGTCACTTTAAAAGTTTTGGCGCAATTTTTAAATTCAGAATAACTGTTACTATAAATATTGGTTACAAAATGGAAACATTGTTCTGAGGAAGACTGAATTTTATCAGTTGAAAGCGCTTAACTATTTGCATTGGAATAAAATTATTGTTCTACACTCGTACGAGCTGTGTTCTTCCACTTTTGGTCCATACTACATTGAGTTACATTATTCTTCCTGTTCTGGAAGAAGACGATTGGATGTGCTCTGTAGATCTTCAAGATGCATATTACCATATAAAAATAGACAAGCGCTCAAGAAGATACCTCCGCTTCTGCATAGGAGCCAGTCACTACCAATTTCAAGCACTGCTCTTCGGTCTCACTACAGCTCTCAGAGTGTTCACCAAATGCAATGCAGTGGTCATCGCTCACCTGTGACTTCAAGGATTCCAGGCGTTTCCATACCTAGACAACTGGCTGCTTATTGCCCCCACCAAGCATCTACTGGAAGAAGCCCTAGACTACACCCTTCTCACAGCTCTATGCCTGGGAATCACTATAAACTGGAAGAAGTCCAGCATGACCCCAGCATAATCTTTAGAATTCATCGGGGTTCTGTTGGACAAGAGGAATTGCACAGAATCTCTTCCGGATCACAGACTTCAAAGAATAAGACAACAGGTTCAGCCGATAATCTGTCACCACAAATCCTCTGCTCGGACCATACTCCAACTCTTGAGGTCGATGGCAGCCTCAATCACCATTGTTCCTCTGGCCAGATTCCACATAAGACTTCTCCAGTGGCTACTTCTCACTCAATGGTACCCTATATAACATCCTTTGTCTTTTCAGATAAGTGTAATTCAGAGATGCAAGCAAGATTTGCTCTGGTGGACATCTCGAAATCCCCAACAATGGTCTCACCACTTCAGCCCCCATTAGCTGAAAGCCAAGGTGACCACAGATGTCTTCCTGATGAGGTGGGGGGGCTGTGTCAGGGAAACTTGGTCCAAGGCACCTGGTCGGAGACAGAGGCCCATTTGCACATCAATGTCCTGGAACTGAGGGCAGTGCTATTAGTGTTGCAAGCATACCACTCGATCCTTCCATCAGGGACTATTGCGATCCAATCAGACAACATGTCAGTGGTCTGGTACATCAGCAAGCAAGGGGGCACCAGCTCTTATCCATTATGCCAAGAGGGCTTGAGACTATGGCAATGGGCGATAACTTCCACCACTTTCTAATTGCAACGCACATTCCCGGGAGTTCCAACGTGATAGCAGACAATTTGATCAGGTGCATTCTACAACCTAACGAGTGGTCCCTCAATCCTGTGATAGCGGCAAGGATTTTCAACTGCTGGGGCCAGCCTTGCTGTGACCTATTCACCTCCCCAATCAACTACAAGTGCAGCAACTATTTTGCCTTGATCCCCCCTCGGGGACAGTCACCGAGAGATGCTCTAGTCCACACTTGGCCCTTGGGTCTGCTTTATGCTTATCCTCCATCTTCCCCTCATCTCCCAATTTCTGAAGAAAGCACGGCAGTTCAAGAGCAAAGTGATCCTCATTGCTCCATATTGGCCTTGAGAAGTTTGGTTCCCCTTCCTCTGGCCTCACCTGCTAGATCGACCATGGATTCTCAATCCATCCCCAACATTGATCTCCCATCCGCAGGGTCTGCCTCACCCTGATCTAACAAGCCTGAAGCTGACAGCTTGGTTTCTTCACTTCCTGTGATTGCCAGGCAGGATAACCTCTCTTCCCCAGTGTGCAATATTCTTGTAGCATCTCATAAATCATCCACCAGGCTAATCTATCTCAGCAAATGGAAAAGGTTTACATTATGGGCAGTGAACAAACAATTGGACCCCTTGTCAGCCCCAGTTTTGGTGGTTTTTCAATCTGGGGTGTCCACCTCTACAATGTATGTTCATTTAGCTGCCATTTCTAATTTCCACATTGGCTTTCAGGATTCTTTACTCATGTCACATAGACTCTGTAAGACTTTCTTGAAGGATGTTTTTCACCTAAAACCTTTCTTTAAAGATCCAGTACAACTTGGGATTTGGACTTGGCTCTATAAGCCCTAACAGCTCCCTCCCTTTGAACCTGAATCTTCATGTGATTTAAAGTACCTCTCTTAGAAAACTTTCTTTCTAGTTGCAATCACATCGGCCAGACGTCTGTCAGAACTTCAAGCCTTATGCATCAAGCATCCCTACCTTATTTTCCATAAGGATAGAGTATCACAGAGAACTAATTATTCCTTTTTACCAATAGTGGTGTCAGAGTGGTCTATCAACCTCCCAGTATTTTTTCCTAATTATACTAACAAGGGAGAGTATTGCCTGCACTCCCTAGATGTTCACAGGCAAATTCGATTTTATCTGGACAGAAAAAAATCTACCCTTAAATCAGATCAACTATTTCTGGCCTTTTCTGGACCAAGGCTAGGTCATCCTGTCCCTAAAGTTACATTGCCATCATGGTTGAGAAATTGCATTACCTTCATCTACAACAAGAACAACATCACCTTGCCTCACAAAGTGAAAGCTCATTCTACAAGGTCTATAGTAACTTCAGCAGCTTTCCTTGCTAGGGCTTTCCTCAATGACATTTGCTCAGCTGTGACTTGGGCCAAACCCCATACTTTTATCCTTCATTACAAATTAGATTTGGCCTCCAGAGGTCAGTTTCTTTTGGTTCCATGGTGCTCAAGAATGTCCTTCCATAAGGGCCACCCAGGGATACAGGTAGCTGGGGACTCTGTCCCATCAGTAAGGAATGAACGAAGATTAACAACATCAGATGAAGAAGTTATGTCTTTCCATAAAGTTCCATCTGTGTTGTTGATCTTCATTCATTCATTACTCGCCGCCCTCCGGAGGTTCCTGGTTAATCTCATATACTCCATTTTTTCCATTATTGTAGGTCTGTTATGACCAGAGGTAGCCTCTACTTTTGTCTATCAACTTGCAAACTTGATCTGAGGTAACAGGGAGCAGAGCATTCTGGGTAGGATCTTGGCTCGAGAGTTCTTGGCTGATGTGAGCTTGGTATGAGGCTGGCTCGGCTCTGAGGACAGAACCGATAAACCATCAGTAATGAATGAATGAAGATCAGCAACACAGATGGAACATTATGGTAAGTCATAACTTCTTTATATATTACATAATTTTTAAAACAATATTATTGCAAGCATGTAGTGTAGTGCTGTTAACCAACTGGCTGTTGGTAAACTGGATGAAATGATGGAAATACTATTTGTTGTTATTTATTAGTTATGCAGCCTTCATATTTCAGCAGCACTGTGCTTACATGGATGGTGCCTTGGTGCTTTCTTGGGTTACCTGTTTTTTCACTAAGGCATACTCTCACACTCTGGTTTGTATTAACAAAACTAATTAAGACAGATGCACTATTTGAATGGACATGCACAGAAAAAAAATTGAAAATTAGTTACACAAAAAGTAATGTCCTTCTTCTGACCAACATATGATGCTTTCTTACAATGAGATGCATTCCAGTTTAGTTTGGAAATAGGACTAAACCAGATGCAGGGGAACAAAAGAAAAGGTAATAGCATACATGCAAGCAAATTGTTAAAAAAATAATTCTGCCACATTCTTCCCACCACAAATTGAAGAATTTTCTCACGGAACTACTCAAGCAGCAGAATACATTACTTCCTCTAAGCAGAGAAAAATTAAGTTAATGTTTGATAGTGCAAAATAATCCCTTCTTTTAAAAATGTATCCGTAGTAATAGAAACGGAGCGAAAGTAGGCAATAGCTTTAGATTAAAACATTTTTTAAAAATGTATTCACTACACCTTTATAAACATACTGGAAAATATTAAGATATAACCAAACACCCTAATACTGGGTGATTTCAACTACCCTGCCATTAACTGGGAAAACTATTCGGGTACCAACACCTTTTCCCAACAGCTCTTGGAATTCATAAATTCCAACACCTTGGATCAACTAATCCATTGTCCCACCAGGGGCTCCAATATCCTAGACCTGGTCATTACCAACATGGGAGATAGATACTCCACACCAGTGGTCACCCCCTCATTGGTCAGGTCTGACCATAAGCTAATCACCCTTGACATCCACATCCTACCCTCAACCCCCAGTAAGGAAACCTCCTTAAAAAACTTCTCCAAAGCCAACTTCATGCTACTCAAGTCAGAAGCGACAAACTTCATGACACCTATATAGACGGGAGCTGAAAGTTCAACTGCTGAATCCTACACTAAGGCACTGTACGAACACATCCACTTGTCCATGAATTGTGCCATCCCAAATAGAACCAAGATGCTCTCCTCCAAAAAAAGGAAGCCAATCTGGTGGTCCCCTGCCATAAACAAACTATACAACAGAAGGAAGAAACTGTTGCAGAAAAGAGGAAAATCCCAGGATGCAAAAAACTCCCATCCCAGCCTCATTAAGAAGCTGAGATCCCTCATAAAATCCTCCAAAGCTAGTTACAAAAATAAAATTGCCAAAGATTCCAAAGACAACCACAAGGCATTCTATAGTTATGTCAAGAATCTAAATAGCAATGCTCAGATCTGCTCTGAGCTACAACAGAATGGCATTAAATATACTGATCCCAAGGATATTGCCAATATCCTGGCAGATCAATTTAGTGCCTTCACCCCCCCCTCACCTCCTAAAGGGCCCATCTCAGTACCAAAAGATTGCCAAATTCAGGTAATCACGGCCACACAGGTAGAAACTGCACTCTCCACAGCATCCATGGGACCAGATGACATCCTGGGCTGTGTACTTCATGAATTACAAAGTAAACTGGCACCTCACCTAAGTGTCATGTTTAATCATAGCCTCACCTCAGGCTTCTTGCCCACTGAGTGGTGCACAGCTACAGTTATCCCACTCCACAAGGGGGGATCCACCGTCCCATCAGTCTGACGAGCCTGATCTGCAAGGACATGGCACACATTATCATGGAACTTATAAACAAAGACATTGGCAACCTTCAAACACTGGACCCCACCCAGTTTGGGTTTATGAAGGACCAATATTTTCTCATGAACCTGATTGACTTCTTCGAATCAGTCTCCAGAACTGTGGACGAGGGACCTATATTATAAGCCAAAAAAGACTTTACTGCAAAAGCTCACATGAGCGAAAATGCCAGTAATCAAACTTGCTATTGTGGGGGGATGCACCCCCTACAACCCCCGCTAACTATATATTCCAACTCCAAGGTCACACTACAGTGAGGAAAGGGAAAATTTCTCACTCCTCACTGTAACACAACCCCACAATCACAGTTTAGATTCCTGGCATTTTCGCTCATGTGAGCGTTCGCGCTAAAGTCTTTTCATGGATCTGATATAGACCCGTGGACAAAGGTAAGGTGGTCTACACATCCTATCTGGACCTCACCAAGGCCTTTAACACCATCCCCCACTCTGGAATTTTAGATAACCTTACTGAGCTGAGCATAAATCCCTACGTCACTCAATGGGTTGCCAATTGGTTTACTGACAGAACCCAGACTGTAAAAGTAGCCGACTCAAAATCCAGCTCCACACAAACGACAAGTGGAGTACCTCAGGGTTCAGTCCTGGGACCACTCTTGTTTGGCATCTACTTCTCTGAAGTACAGGCCAACACTAAGGGTCGCTGGCTAACAAAGTTTGCAGATGACAGCAAACTGGAAGCCATTATTGAATCCCCAAATGATGTGGATATTCTACAAAAGGGCCTTACAGAAACAGATGCTTGGTGCCAGAGCCATGAGCTCAAGCTTAATGCCAAGAAATGATTAGTTATCCCCTTTGGGAAAAAACATGTACCCATGAATTACCACAAAGGTGGCAGTACACTAAGCACCGAAAGTGTGATGAGAGACTTAGGGACACAGGTGGACAGTGGTCTCACCTTCGATAACCACATCGCCACAACAGTCAGAAAATCCTTCTATGTGGCACACCTCATCACTAAGGGCTTTTCATCCAGAAAAAAGGAGGTCATTGTCGCACTGTACTTATTCCCTCATTAGACCCATTATAGAGTACGGTGGTGGTGCTGCGGTAGCGTTGTCGCCTCACAGTTAGATGTTGCCCGTTCGATTCCCAGTTAGAGCGTCTTCTGTGTGTCGACATGCGTGAATGGGTGTTCCTTCGTGGAAGGTTGTGCGTTAGGCCTGGTAAGCCAGCACGTAAAACTCTACTGCCAATCATTAGCGGACTGGAGTTCCACTGTGGCGACCCCTAACCGGGAACAGCCGAAAGACACAAACAAACAAACAAACAAGACCCATTATAGAGTACAATGACCCATTTGGTATGTACCTTACAAGACATCTGCAACAGCTGGAAAGACCGCAAAAATACCTCACTAAAAGAATCACAAGCCTAAAGCAGATGCTCTATGCGGACCATCTAAAAAAAACTCCCATCTATACTCTGTGGCATATCATCTACTCAGAGGCGATCTCTGCTTAACATACAAGGCCATGTCAAACCCTGACCTGTTGGACATGCTCCACTTAAAGAAATCCCAGTCCCCCAGAGCCACATGCTCCAGGGATCTAAACCTTGTCATCACAATGAACAAAACATGCTGGAGGGATAGGTTCCTGACCCAGAGACTCCCCATACTCTGGAATAGACTGCCCATACATGTCAAGCAGAGCGCCTCCTTGGTCCTCTTCAAAAGCAACCTTGACGATTGGATGGGTTATTGGAAATTCACCCCAGGGATCACATCTATGACCCTGCTAGACAGGGTCCAGGGAAGTAAATATTGTGGGAAGAAATATCCAGGGAATTGTTATGACTACGCTTGTATAGGTCCTAGGGCCGGTAGCCCAGCACCAACCTATGAACCTATGAAGTGAAGCTAGGAGAATTGTTAAGTGTAAAAAAAAAAAAAAACTTTTTTTTTTGTACATTACCTACAAAAAGAAGCACGACCTGTAATACAGGACTACTGGAAAAGATACTGACTCAGTGAGAGCTCGCAAATACTGAATACAGAAGCCTAAAGACCCAGAAAGATATTACTACATCATCTGTCCTACTGCCATGCAAAAACACACTGGAAATGAGGCTGAAAAATGGATGGGGGAGTGTTAAGTAGATTTTAATATCATTTTTTAAAATTTACATTTTTAGGCAGAGTAGGGACAGAAGCATGATCCATGACTGTAGAAGAACACAGGAAAGCCAGTTTTAAAGGGCTGGCTTATTTTATGTCTCAGACCTTTGGAATTGATCTTTAAAGTAGTCCCCCTCTTAATAGTAATTTCTTGTATTTTCCAAAACTTGCCAATATTATTGCCAAACAAAGAATTCAGATTTGGAGAACAAAGCAAGCTTACATTTTTAAGAATGAAGTTGCACAGGGAAAATCTATAAGGTTAACTTAAGTATAGTTTGAAGTAAGAGTCAGTAGTGGGAATTTACTGAACTGATTTATTATGTTTTTTTTTTTTTGTGAATTTGCCTTTGTTTACTGGAATAGTCTGACCAGGCTGTGCCTTTTTTCAGCAGAAGCTTGGGGATAAAAGTCTCCAAGACATAAAACAATGCATTGAAGTCCTATAAAATTAGAAAAAAGAAATGCAGCACTGAATTTTTACACAGTTATAGTAAAACATTGGTGTCATTCGTCCTTCTCTAACATAGATGACAAGCAGGTGGGGTATTTCGTTTAGATGCTTTAATAAAAAGAAACATATCAGGATGGATAGCAGTATCATAAAATATAAACAAACTAGTTAACAGACAGACCTTACATACATGCATGTGTACATATCCACACCTAATTACAAAATGGCAGTCAGACTTGCACATGTTCAGTATTTATAGCCCTTGGATAGCTTCTTAAAGATATACACACACACACACACACACACACACACACACACACACACACACACACACACACACACACACACACACACATTAATCTACATCCTCCCTCTTAAAAAGATTGTCCTTTGTAAAAACAACATTAGAGTTAGACATGCATTACTATAGACATTAGAAACAAAACACAATGTTCACATCCAAGTTGCTTTGTATCTGTTAAAGGGGTTAGAGATGCAACCATATCTTGTAACATAACAATCTGGACTAAATTTAGCAACAGGGACAGTCTTCGGTGAACAACTTGTATCAGGAACTTTTGCATTCGTCACAGGAATGGGAATATTCTTTGGAACTTCCTCTGGAATTGGAACACCAGACAACTCACTCTGAGATAAAGAGTCTTTCTCACAGTCTATGTGCCATGGTTTAGGCTTGGACACTGGTATCAAATGCTTCCGATTCCACCTAAAGTCTGCTCCTTGTGATTCCACAATCTATGATCTCGTCTCTGGGCAAATATTCTTTATGGCACCAATTTGATCATAACCTTTGGAAGTTTGCATCCTTACCACTTCTCCTTCTCGTAATGGATTGAGCAGTTTGGTGGTTTTATCATAGTAGAACTTCTGGGTTAAACGTTTCTTCAACAGATTGGTTTTCACTGACCTGTTGTGCTTGACACATGGAACCAACAATTGACTAATGATTGGTAACATGGTTCTGGTTTGTCTCGACATAAGTCTCTAAGCAGGTGAACCAAGATGCGTATCATGAGGAACATTTCCGAGATTCAAGAGATTCAGGAAAACATCACTATTATCTCATTTTGACTTCTCTAGTAACTGTTTTGCACTTTGAACTGCATGTTCTGCCAAACCATTTGACTGAGGGTACTCAGGGCTACTTGTAACATGAGTAAAGTCCCATTCTTCAGCAAATCCTATGAACTGTTGGCTTGAAAACTGTGTGCCATTGTCAGAAATAACTTTGTGTGGACTACCATGTACTGCAAAATGATGTTTCATTTTAGTAATGACAGTACTGGATGTTAGATCCAAAAGTAGGTCAATCTTGAACCAACTGGAGTAAGAGTCTACTAACACCAAATAATATTGGCCATTCCACTTGGAGATATTGGTGGCTACTGTCAAACAAGGTAATTCTTGAATCTGGTTTAGCTGAAGTGGTTCATTTTATTGATATGGCTTTGTACTACTACACACAGAACAAGATGAGAGTGCTCTCTCAATGTCTTGTGACATAGAAGGCCAAAATACTAGACATCTCACCCTTCTTTTGGTAGATTCAGATCTTGGGTGATCATGATGGAACTTCAAACATGCAAACACAATTGCCAAAAGCTCTTTCTTGATCTGGTCATACTGCATTTCAGTTTGGGTAAGTGTTCTCAATGCATAGGCAACAGGTCAGTCCTCTTGTAGAGTAACTGCACCAAGACCAAATTTCAAAGCATCACATGAAAGTTGAACTGGTTTGTGAACATCATAATTTTTGGGAGTTGGTGGACTAGCATTTCTCTGTTTCAGGACTTCAAATGCTCTTGGGTGGTGCTCTAACCAAGACCATGATACATCTTTACGTGTCAGCTCTCCGAGTGGTGCTGAAAGTTTGGTCAAGTCTGGAATGAACTTGCCTAGGTAGTTGACCATGCCAAGAAAACATTGCAGGGCTTGAATATTGTCTGGAGCTGGCATCTCAAGAATGCCTGTTTGTGTTAAAGGGTCTGGTTGTAGGCCTGTATTAGTAAATAAAAGACCAATATAAGTAACCTCTTATAGCCTGAATTTGCATTTCTGTAGATTGAGCTTAAGATTCACTTGATGTACCCTTTCTAGAACTTTTCTGAGGTTTCTGTCATACTCTGCTTCATCATGACCTCCTACTAGTATGCCGTCTACTATAATAGCATAAGGATACCCAGAAAAAAATTGCTCCATTGCACCCTGAAAGACTTCACTTGCAGAATTTATCCCAAATGGCATTCTCAAAAATCTGTACCTTCCAAATGGATTACTGAACATAGTGAGCAATGATAATGGTGTGTCAAGCTGAATTTGCCAAAATGATCTTTTAGCATCTAAGACAGAAAACAGGGGCATTTGGCATCAAGGCTACAACTTCTTCAACTGTGCGCATTGGATGATGAGGTCTTTTTAGTGCTTTGTTCAAATCTCATGGATCAATATATATTCTGATGTCATCTGAGCTTTTTTTATGAGCTACCACCATGGAAGATACCCACTCAGTTGGAGTTGCAACTGGACAAATCACACCTTGTCGCACCATTATATCTAACTTGGCTTTGACTCTGTCCAGCATGGCTATTGGAATTTTACGTGTTGGCCTGATAACTGGACTGAACTCTGGGTCTAACTTCATGGAGTACACAACTGGAAGTTTGCCTAGTTTATCTTTGAAAAGATCACCATAGGTAGAAAAAATATACTGGGTGAAATTAGAGTAGTGGTCTATTAAGCTAACTTGGTGGGCTTCCTTATTAAATGAAAGCAGCCCCATTTTTAAACTGTCTCTGAGCCCTAATAATGACTGGACATGCCTCTTGACCACATAAAATAATAAGTCATAACTTCTTCCAGCAGAGTAACATGAAAGCACTACTGGGTGTTCAGTCTGAATTTCTTCACCTCCATAAGCAACAAGCTTCACACACCTTGCCAAATCAAGCCTTTTACCATGACACACTAGTAAATGTTTCTGCTGACATAACATTGCACTTGGAACCTGTGTTAAATTTGAGCTCTGTGGGTTTGGCATTTACCCAAACAGTACAAAATGCTTAATTCTTTGCCCTTAAATCTATTGCATTGACTGTTTCATGAAGCACTGACACACCATCAATATAAAGAGTAGGGCTGCAGCATTCTAATTGATCAACTCATTTTTTTAAATGTTCCCTTTTGATAAAAGAATGTGGGCCTTTTGATTTATAAAACCTTTTGAAATGATCCCATTTATTGCGTTTCTGGCATTGCTGACTAAAAGCTAAACATTTTTTTTTCCTTTTAGATTCATGACTTCCACTACAGCTACAATAGCTGGCAATGAAACTGGGTTGGGGCCCATGCTTTAAATTTGCTCACTCACTCATGCTTCACTGAGACTGTGTGAACTCTGGAATTTGCTAGAAAGCTCTGGGGTTACCAGTGAGTGCTGCAGGGGCTACAGTTGCTGCATACCGCTTAACCTGGAAACATCAAAAATCTGGACAAAGGCCCATGAAAAATAGGTAGGAATTTGTGAGATGATTAACATAAAATTTGCATACATAATTATGTACCCCCACACACCCCAGTGGAATTTTGGGATACCACATTTCAAATGCAAACTGAAGAACAGACAACCAAAATATGGCTCCAGACCCTGTAATAAGTGGTGACCATGTTTTTTTGAAATGTGTAGCAATGATGTTCACTGGGAAGGGAGAAGATGATGAACCTTAGGGTTTTGTTTTTGGTGACTTGCAGTATGTGGGCTTGTGGTAAAAGTAGGGAATTTAATGGTAGGCAATATTCCAATCTTAGAAAAAGAATATTATAGTTTGCTAGGACCTCCAAAAGCCAGTCATTCTCCATGGCCTACTGATCAGTGGTGTAGCTAGAGTTTGTGCCGGCCAGGGCTGTCTTTGAGTTTGCCACCGTTCCCCCTCACAAAATCATGGTCGAACGGGGCCCCCATACACAGCCCTCCCTTCTGCAGCCATTCCAGTGTCCCATTAATTGGCTATTTTTTTGCCCCATTTACCATAAACACTGTAATGTGCATACTGCTTTACCTCGACAATGATTATTTGGATTTCATTTAAAATTTTTATTTTATGTTTTACAGCACAAACACTAACAGACATCTGCTAAACGAAGCAACGCAGTCTCACAATGAAAATAGACTTTGCATTAAAACTTCTCTGCCCTTGAAACTCACATTCATTGAAACAGCATTGAAACCCACATTCAAAGAAAATGCAGAAGTCATCTAAATAATTCCACATTAAAGAGATCTGTAACTAATAAAGAGGTTGCTGCTAGCAAACAACTTTATATTTCATTGTTTCATCTACAGTGCCTGTTGCCCTTGAAGAATAAATTACCTATGTTACATTAAAAAAATAAGCTAGTAATATTACAATAGGGAATGGATAGCAAACTGATAACATGGTCATAGTTACTAGGTATCTCCGCCAAAGAGGACATTCTCAGGACTGCAGCATCCACCCCCTTTAAAAGTACAACACAGTACAGTATCAGCACTCCATCTACATACTGTGGGAGTAGAACCCACAGCCTTCTGCATCAAAAGCAAGGATACTACCTGTTGTGTTACTAATACAAACAGACTTGGTATAGGCAGCACTAACCTTCTCTCCCCCTGAAGAACTATGCAGCACAAGGAATCTGGAAAAAGCCAAAATTTATTGGGGGGACAAAGGCCCAAAATCAGGGACACATTTTAAACATTGCTTGTATAATCTTAGAAAGTTGCTAGAATAAAATATTTAGTGTTACCATGCATTTTCTGAAAGATAGGAATACTGAAATTTAAATTGTTATCATTATTTAGTGAATTCAGTTCTCACTGATTTGCCAGAAAACCACAAAGTTTAACAGGAACAGACCAAAAGTATGAGCCAAACATTCTGTGAAACTTTGGACAGTTGAGAAACTCCTTGAATCATGAGTGGTGGTTCTCTAATTGCTAAGGAACTAGCAGTCTAATTGCAAACACATACACACGCACTCTCTAATTGCAGTGGAACTAGCAGCAGTCTAATTGCAAACACACACTCTTTAATTGCAAAGGAACTAGCAATCTAATTGCAAGCACACACTCTCTAATTGCAAAGGAACTAGTAGTCTAATTGCAAACACAAAATTAATACAAAGGAACTAGCAGTCTAATTGCAAACACACACACACACTCTGTAATTGCAAAGGAACTAGCAGTCTAATTGCAAACACACACGCACTCTCAAATTGCAAAGGAATTAGAAGTCTAATTGCAAATACACACACACACGCGCGCACACACACACACACACACACACACACGCACGCACGCACGCATGCACACACACACACACACACACACACACACACACACACACACACACACACACACTAATTGCAAAGGAACTAGCAGTCTAATTGCAAACACAAAATGAATACAAAGAAACTAGCAGTTTAATTGCAAAGAAACTACCCTAGCAGTCTAATTCTCAGTGCAGTAGCAATACTGGAACTAGCAGCACATCCCTTAATAATAATAAGCAGCGAGAGCTAGCAGTCTCAACCCCTTGACACAGTGAGTCAGCCCTTAATAATGCAAAGGAACTAACAAAGTAGCAGTACAGTACATGAGCTAGCAGTCTCCTCTGGCTCGATTCTCAGCTGGGATGTCTTCTGTGCAATGTCCATATGTTCTCCTTGTGTTTGCATGCATTTTCTCAGCATGTTCTGGTTTCATCTTCCTAAATTGTCAGTAAGAATGGGGGGCACAGTGGTACAGTGGAGAGCTACAGCACCTCACAGCAGGTTCCCCGGTTTGTTTCTTGGCTGGGTGCCTTCTGTGTGGAGTGAGCATATCCTGTCTGTGTTTGCATGGGTTTCCTCTAGGTACTCCAATTTTCTCCCACATTCCAAGACATGCAGTAGGCGGACTGGATACTCTAACTGGCTATAGGTGTGAGTATGCGTGCACGTGCATGGTGTTGAAGATCTACTGCAACAGGGCTAACCACCTGGCAGTGTAAACCTTGCCTCAAGATGATTGCCACTACTGAAGTGACACCCTAACCCTATGTGCAAAAAATGGGAAAAAGTGGTTGTGGGTGGATGGATGGATGGATGCATAGACGGATGGATGGATGAGTGAACAGGTGTGTGAGTAGTATGGAAGAAACAACACAGCAGGACTAGTCACCTGGCAGTGCGAACCTTGACTCTAGATGATTGTCACTGTTGAAGTGACACCCTGACTTGTGGAAAATAGGGAAAAGGGGTTGTTAATAGATATACATAAACAGAGGATCTTGTCTCCACATCAGGGAGTAGAGGGAAGAGGCTTGCCCTCTTCAAAAACAGAACAAAAATAATTGTTTGGAGTGTTATGTGACCTAATTGACTGGATATAAGTATTAACTTTAAGTTTCTTGCATGACTCTTGTAAAAGTATGACAATTAATAAAATACAGGAGAGTGTGCACCTTTTATAACTTTGTTGGGTGTCAGAAAGTTCTTCTACGCTGCTTTGTACTTTTTGAGTTTGCTGTATCCATGAGTGGTGGAATGCTGTGGGTAACAACAGGAGCAGGGTATCAGTGTTTGTCACTGTATATGTTTTTTTCTGAAAAATATGTATTTATTTTAAAACATAAGAGCAATTAAACAATAACTATATACAGTATTTACAATAAGCAGATGTGTAAGCCACACCATAAGTCTTTTATATAAATCCACTCTGTTGACAATTTTTAAATACGTTTATCTAATAGCAATCTCAGCTTATGCCGATATCTAAACCTGGGCTTTTTACTATTAGATCGTAGAATGCAGTAGTGAGTCAATATAATGAGCTTCTTAGACTAACCTGTATAGTATGAGAAAAAGGATGAAAGTTGTCCATCAATGTGTATTATTGATGTACCCTAAGAGATGTAATATTAATCAGCTCTGCCTGTTGGGAATGGCAGAAGCAGGCACAACTGATATACCACTCAAGAAACAAACATTAGTAAATTGCTTGGTTTACCCATTACCCCTAATGTACTTCCTTCTAGAACAATCTATTTTTTTCTGTTGCAAAAGAACTTCTGTGACCCAAAACTATTTTCTTGTAATTTTGAATGTTAGAATTCAGTATTTTGATGAAATCTAGATATGTTTACCAAATTTATATTCAGTGAGTACACTACTTTTGAAACTCTTTAAATTTCCTCACTGTTTTCATATAGCTTTAGGCCTTCTCTGTTGCAGTGACTTCAATACACAAGTGTACTGTGGCAAACTAACAGACACTATAGGCAACTTTCTTAATTGTTTTATTGTTATAGGCTCTTCTGTAACAAAAAAAAGTATGTAGTCTACATAGGGTTCAGCAATACCATGAAAATGTAATGTAGAAAGGCCTTCAAAAATGATTTAATATCAGGAAGATTGCATCACCTTTAGAGCGAGTCTTTAAACTTGGAGTTTAAGACCTCAAGAAACCATTAAAAAAAAAACACAGAAGAAGCTGGAAAAGTGACATTGTCTCTCTAATTCTCTCATACATAAAGAAACTAGCACAACAGTGAGAAAAATAAGGAACAAGCAATGTTGATCAAGCCCTTACGTACATAAAGTAGCAGGTTCTCGTGCATAAAGTAGCAGTGCAGTTAGTACATGAACTAGCAGTCTCTAATCCTCTCTCTCAGTCTCATACATAAAAGAAGTAGCACAGCAGCAAGAAAAATAAGGACCTAGCAATCTTGAGCGAGCCCTTACATGAATAAAGTAACAGTTTCTCTCATACAAAAAGTAGCAGTGCAGTACATGAACTAGCAGTCTCTAATTCTCCCATACATAACCTAATGCAGCAACGAGAAAAATAAGGAAGTAGCAATCTCGATTGAGCCCTTGTGTATATAAAGTAGCAGTTTCTCTCGTACTTAAAGTAGAAGTGTGCAGTACATGAACTAGCAGTCTCTAATTCTGTCATACATAACCTAATGCAGCAACGAGAAAAGTAAGGAACTAGCAATCTCGATTGAGCCCTTGTATATATAAAGTAGCAGTTTCTCTCGTACTTAAAGTAGAAGTGTGCAGTACATGAACTAGCAGTCTCTAATTCTCTTGTACATAAAGAAAGTAGCACAGCAGCGAGAAAAATAAGTAACTAGCAGTTTCTCTCGTCTATTTCTCACAGAAGTAGCACAGTCAGCCCTTAATAATGCAAAGATCTAATTCTCATGGAACAGCAGCACAGCCCTTAATAATACAGCAGGCCAATGAGCTAGCAGTCTCGAGCCCTTCACAGTTCACACAGTCAGCCCTTAATAATTATCTTGTACAAAAAATACCGGTCCTAACTCCTTAGTAATAAAGTTTTTTTTTCTTCTTACCTGGAGCAGCTGGGGTAATAAAGAAGTGTGTACTGCCTGAAAATCCCATGGACTGTTACCTGCACATGATGATGTCAGGAACAGTCCCCCCCTCAAAAAAAAAAAAAACTTAAAAAAAACCCTGGGAAATTCGGAAAATAAAGGGGCCACTCAGGAATTTGTGGCACCCCAATATTTTGCCCTCAAAACCTGTATTTGCCGAGGAATTCAGTACGGCTGAGAGGTATGAGCTACTGCCATGTGCTTGGACCTGTTTCTTTTAACCATGTGCTGAATACTGTCAACATGAGCTTTATCACTGTGCCTTCTAGAGTTCTTATTTGTAAGCATATTTGTGTACTTTTCTGTGAACTCATATATCTGACCAATCTCAATGGCCTTATTCCAAGTTAAATCACTGTCAGAAGCAAAATCTTCCTCACAGTATCATCTTTAATACCACACACTTCTGTCCTTTATCAATACTCTTCCCTTAAATTACCAAATCTGCACCTTTTAGCCTTATTTCTCAGGTCAGTTATATATGCTGCAAAAGTTTCACCAGGCTTTTGATCCCTTGTGTAAAATAAGTACCTTTCCATTGTAACCTTTGTCTGGGGGTTACACATTTCTCTAAATTTACATTTAAAGCACTCTGGGTCCTTCCTTGACTCAGTCGGTACAATGACAGTTTTCTCCTCTCCTGTATAGATAGCACGTGCATACACAAATAAACGTTCCTTTCTATGGCTTCTGACCCAGCTAAATTAAACAGAATAAATGCCTTTGTACTGTCATCTTTATCAGAAAATGCAGCCTGTATGAAAATGTTGTATTGTTAATCAAACCCTCTCCAGTTCTCAGCAATATTACTGTCAAACACAAGTGCACTGGATTTCCGAAATCCATCTGCCATGCCCACAAAGTATGTACAAGCACACTGAAAATATGACCCTTGTAATCTTGCACAAACAAACTGTTCTATGAGCTTGTAATAACATTCAGATACACAATAAACTCTTTAAAATACTCTGCTTTGCGAAATATGCTTTGTAGTGGCTGTATTCTGCAAAATAACTCAGTATTTATACACTTGTACAAGCCCTTGGATAGCTTCTTAAAGGTAGATACATACATATTGAGCCACACATTTGTAAGTCTTGAAACATTTGACCACTAATAATAATGTTAAAATAAACAATGGAGGGCAAAATACTATACAGGCAAGCAAATATTTCATCAGTTGCAGGTAGGTGGTGGAGGTTCATTGAATTAAAGCAGTGCTGATATCAATGGGGTATACCATGATAAGCTCATGTCAAGAGCTTTGGGCAAGTTTTCTCTATCATATTTATTATTTGCTGAAATTAGTATCAGATGTCTCAATATGTACTCAAAGCACTGTCACTATACTTGGTATCCCACAGACTGCTAAAAAATTACTTATGTCTGGCATACAAGACATCTTCCAACCTTACTGCACATCAGCAAGTCAAATGGCATCAGACATACTTGCTCTAGGAATCTAAACCTCTTCTGCAACATCAACATCAACAGAGCAGTTTGGAGGGACAGGTATATTTTGCAGAGGATACTGCTGCTATGGACCAGATATCCCATCTACATAAAACAAAGTTGATTCATGTCCATCTTCAAGTTCAACTTATCTCTATGGATGGGAAACAAAAACATTTACCCCAGAAATGCCCCCTGTACTACTAATGGACAGATACAATTCATAACTACTTTATCCCATGCATAGGTCCCCTCAAATTATTTATAGTATGATCTCAGTTATAATACTTTTTGACACATACATTATTTGAAACCACTATTATCAGGGGTTTAGATCTAGGATACAAGACACTACTCAGTTTCTTAATATATGACAAGACACACAGTTAGAACTGGATTGGTATATGTGTAACCTGGACGTTAAGGCTTTATGTACCAATACTGCACACTGGGCAGGACTTATGGCACTGTTGGTTAGATAGGATAACCTTATACAATCTCAGTTTTAACACCATCCTTGTGTGTTTGGTAGAACATGTTTTGACTAAAATGTATTCTATTTTAATGTTGTTGTCTTTCGGCTTTTCCCGATTAGGGGTCGCCACAGCGGAACTCCGGTCCGCTAATGATTGGCAGTAGATTTTCACGAACGCCGAGGTGCCAGCTCGACATTCAACCTTCAACGAAGGCATGCCCATTTACGCATGTCTTTCGAACACCCACCCAACCATGGGCAGGACATGCAGACTCCACACAAAAGCACTCCCTGCACTCCAGCTGAGAATCGAATGGGAGAACCTCTTGCTGTGAGGCAACAACGCTACCACTGCACCACAGCGGATGTTTTTTACAGTTCAAAGATACAGCTATGGGGGTTTTTTTGCTCCAGTTTATGATTATTTATTCATGGGGCATTAGAAGGAGCCATGAAGTTATTCTGCTCTTCAGTAACTTGAACTGAAGCTAGTGTTGGCTGAATTTTGTTATTTGCTAGTAATTACAGGTGTGGGGGTAGCCACATTCTTTGATTTCCTGTCCTTGCATATTTAAACTGGTGCATGTTAAATAATTCCTGCTTTAAAACCTCAGCTTGGCCAGCTAAGAACTTGGTTATATTCAACTGGACGTATAAGAGAATTTAAGAACCTTTATCTGCACTTTTTTAAAAAAAATACAGTATTTAATTTGATTTAAACTGTGTATGAAGGAGTGTTGAAGGAATATTTAACTGAAGTTATTCTGCTCTTCAGTAACTTGAACTGAAGCTAGTGTTGGCTGAATTTTGTTATTTGCTAGTAATTACAGGTGTGGGGGTAGCCACATTCTTTGATTTCCTGTCCTTGCATATTTAAACTGGTGCATGTGAAATAATTCCTGCTTTAAAACCTCAGCTTGGCCAGCTAAGAACTTGGTTATATTCAACTGGACGTATAAGAGAATTTAAGTACCTTTATCTGCACTTTTTTTTTTAAAATACAGTATTTAATTTGATTTAAACTGTGTATGAAGGAGTGTTGAAGGAATATTTAACTGAAGTTATTCTGCTCTTCGGTAACTTGAACTGAAGCTAGTGTTTGGCTGAATTTTGTTATTTGCTAGTAATTACAGGTGTGGGGGTAGCCACATTCTTTGATTTCCTGTCCTTGCATATTTAAACTGGTGCATGTGAAATAATTCCTGCTTTAAAACCTCAGCTTGGCCAGCTAAGAACTTGGTTATATTCAACTGGACGTATAAGAGAATTTAAGTACCTTTATCTGCACTTTTTTTAAAAAAATACAGTATTTAATTTGATTTAAACTGTGTATGAAGGAGTGTTGAAGGAATATTTAACTGAAGTTATTCTGCTCTTCAGTAACTTGAACTGAAGCTAGTGTTGGCTGAATTTTGTTATTTGCTAGTAATTACAGGTGTGGGGGTAGCCACATTCTTTGATTTCCTGTCCTTGCATATTTAAACTGGTGCATGTGAAATAATTCCTGCTTTAAAACCTCAGCTTGGCCAGCTAAGAACTTGGTTATATTCAACTGGACGTATAAGAGAATTTAAGTACCTTTATCTGCACTTTTTTTTAAAAAAATACAGTATTTAATTTGATTTAAACTGTGTATGAAGGAGTGTTGAAGGAATATTTAACTGAAGTTATTCTGCTCTTCAGTAACTTGAACTGAAGCTAGTATTGGCTGAATTTTGTTATTTGCTAGTAATTACAGGTGTGGGGGTAGCCACATTCTTTGATTTCCTGTCCTTGCATATTTAAACTGGTGCATGTGAAATAATTCCTGCTTTAAAACCTCAGCTTGGCCAGCTAAGAACTTGGTTATATTCAACTGGACGTATAAGAGAATTTAAGTACCTTTATCTGCACTTTTTTTAAAAAATACAGTATTTAATTTGATTTAAACTGTGTATGAAGGAGTGTTGAAGGAATATTTAACTGAAGTTATTCTGCTCTTCAGTAACTTGAACTGAAGCTAGTGTTGGCTGAATTTTGTTATTTGCTAGTAATTACAGGTGTGGGGGTAGCCACATTCTTTGATTTCCTGTCCTTGCATATTTAAACTGGTGCATGTGAAATAATTCCTGCTTTAAAACCTCAGCTTGGCCAGCTAAGAACTTGGTTATATTCAACTGGACGTATAAGAGAATTTAAGTACCTTTATCTGCACTTTTTTTTTTAAAAAATATAGTATTTAATTTGATTTAAACTGTGTATGAAGGAGTGTTGAAGGAATATTTAACTGAAGTTATTCTGCTCTTCAGTTATTCCCACCCACCCTGTTTTTGTTTTGGTGTTAATCTTAGTGGCATTGAAACTGCCCGCCCCTCAGCCTGCCTCTGGGCCCATCTCATTTGCTCACTCAACTGAGTGCAGTGAGATCATATTCTGATTTCAGGCACTCCTACTGTGTACAAAGAGAGCATCTGGGAAATAGAAAAAAAAAATTAAGCTTATTTCCTGCCTTTCTTGTTAAGTGGTACAGACTATTTGTAGGCTTCTGAGCCCCCAAGCCCTTCTGTGTTTGAGGGAAGCCTTCTAGCTTGTTTTTTTTTTTCTTATAACTAGCCAGTTTTCTAGTTTCAGCATTCAAATCTGTTTCTTTGATCTCAGCACTTGTTCAAAAAAAAAAAAAAAAATTTTCATCTGCTTTTACTGTACTTGTGTTTCTACCTATTTCTTTTTACTTTTGCATCATCTTAAAGTACTCAATTGTATTTATTACTGCTTGGTGTAACTCATTCTAAGCCTTTTGGTTTAAACACTTGGGCTTCGGACCAGTTAGTTGTTTTGCACTGAGAGGGTTTGTGGTCTGCACTGTTGTGGCAGAACAGGTAGCATACATCCTTCTAGGTTGAGGACTGCTGATTGAGGGCTCAGTGTCTGTTATTCTAAAAGTGTATTAATTCTGGTTTAAGCACTTGGGCTTTCAAGCCAGTTATTTTACATTAAGAGGGTTCGTGGTCTGCACTCTTGTGGGAGGAGAGGCTGGACTCTGCCCTTCTGAGCTGGGAATTTCTGGTTAAAGGCTTATAGTGCATGCATATCTGAACTGTTTCTTACTGAAGTTGGTGCGCCTTGTTTGCTGTGGCATAGACTGGATTCGGGCCTGCTGGATCTAGCTTTGTTTGTGTAACTTGAGCACTAATCCAGACATTCTCTAAAGTATTCAATGGTATTTATTACTGCTTGGTTGTAACTTGATTAAAGTGTAGCTATCATTCAAGTCTTTTGGATTAAGCACTTGGGCTTCAGACCAGTTGTTTTACATTAGGAAGGTTTGTGGCAAGCACTGTGGTGGCAGGACAGGTAGCTTTCATCCTTCTAAGTTGGGAACTGCTGATTGAGAGCCCAGTGTCCAAGTGTATTAGTTCTGATTTAGGCACTTGGGCTTCAGGCCAGTTATTTTACATTAAGAAGGTTCGTGGTCTGCACTCTTGTGGGAGAAGAGGCTGGACTCTGCCCTTCTGAGCTGGGAATTTCTGGTTAAAGGTTTATAGTGCCTGGATATTTGAACTGTATCTTACTGAAATTGGTACACCTTGTTTGCTCAAGCATAGACTAGATCCAGGCCTGCTGAATCTAGCTTTGTTTATATGCTTGTTGTTTGTTTGCTTGTTATTTCCCTGGAAGCTAATTCCACTTAATACGCAACTTCTCAGCGCTTCTGTGGATCACTAGTGATATCTGCATTGCTTACTGTACTTATTTCCTTGTTTCACTTGAAAGAAAGTTACTGTTTGTCGTTTTTGCATTTAGTTACTTGTAACACATTGCACTCAAGTTACCTGGCACTTGCTCACTAAAGCAATTATATAAGTCAGCACTAAAAATTAAAAGCACTACACCCTCACTCCCCACTGGCCCTTGTTTTCAATTAAGGATTTCCCAATATTATTCTAGCATGTCCAAAGGTCAGTTGTCAATCTCCTCTCCGGTCCAGCTGGTGAATCTGGGAATCTTGAGGCAATGTTATAACTGCCTCATGTACACAGACAACCCTCTCCTCCTCCCACATAACACAAATACTTGTGAGAGATGCAGCTATTTAGCCAAACTGGAGGCTGAGCTCTCTCAACTCAGGACTGGCAAGACCAGACAGGAGGAGAAGGCAACTACACACACCACAAAACCAGCCTCACATAATGCTACCACTCCACTGAATCAAACACATAAACACACAAAGACATACTCGGAATCTCTGAGTAAAAATTTACCTAAACAGCAGAGGCATCCAAAGCAGACACCCAAACAACTGCTACCTCAAGACACCCCACAAGCAACACATAAACCACAAAAGCAGTGTGCAAAGCAGTCACAGCCCTTAAGGCCAAATACGACACCAAACATACTTGTCATAGGTGACTCCATAGTCAGACACACTGACGTCCCACTCACCAGGCTGAACAAGGAGAGGGTCACAGTAAGCTGCCTATCGGGCGCTAGAATCCGCCACATAACACAAGCACTCGGGTCACTCCACGGCAAGTACAAATATGACACAGTCATTGTCCATGCTGGTGTGAACGACCTGAGGCGAACCTCCCTGGACTACATGAAAAGAGACATAGAGGAGCTCTCTGATTATGTAGCCCAGGCAGGTATGACCCTAACCCTGAGCAGTATCCTTCCTTCACCAAGAATGATGCCACAATATAGAGACAAGATGATCAGCTTTAACAATTGGCTTAATGTCTGGTGTCATTCAAAGGGGATCCAGTGTCTGTCTGCCTGGGATGACATGCTTGACAAGCCACGCTGCTTCGCAAGGGACGGCTTGCACCTGTCACCCCTGGGATTCCGGATATTGGCTAAGGCTCTTGCCACCCCCATAGTGCCTTTTTTAGGCAAGGCTCAAATTCTAAACCTACCACCCTAGAAAACAAAAATGGGAAGAAACTGAGGTTAATGCTGCTCAATGCCAGAAGTCTAAATCTCAAAATGCACGCACTCGAGACCCTTCTCAGTATGGAGAACATCGATGTCTGTGCTGTAACTGAAACCTGGTTCAAGGCTCCTGAGAGCACCCCGGCACTATTAGGTTTTACCTCATATCATGTGTTCCGGCCCCAAAACCCGGACCAAACCACAAAAGGAGGGGGTGTATCCATATTCATAAAGGATACTCACACCTCCAGGTTGGTGGCAACGCACGAAGCTTCGGAAACCATCCAGGTGCAACTAACCATAGGCAAAACTGCTCTACAAATTGTAGCATGCTACAGGCCACCCTCTCAAACTCAGGAACCCCACACAGCCTTCCTGAAGACACTGGAGGGTATAAATGTATCTCCAAACACCATCATATTGGGTGACTTCAACTACCCGAATATAGACTGGGAACATTACTCAAGCCCTAACTTTCTAGCCCAACGGTTCCTGGAGTTCATAAATTCAAATGCCATGGAACAGCTAGTCACTGTTCCCACGAGAGGAGAAAATATACTAGATCTCATTGTCACAAACATGGGGACAAAATGCTCCACACCAGAAGTATATCCCTCATTGGTGAGATCTGATCATAAACTAATCTCACTGGAAATCCACATCCCGCCCCACCCCAAACAAAAGACCATAGTGAAGAACTTCTCTAAAGCAAACTTCACACTACTCAAGACTGGTGTGGTATCCTTCAAGGCCCCTGAGCCAGTGGAAACCACAACCCAAGCTGCGGAAGCCCTTACAAATGCCTTCTATGAACACCTCCAGGACTGCATGGATCAGGCAATCCCAAATAAAACCAAGACTCTTTCCACAAAGGGCAAACATCCAGTCTGGTGGACCCCAGCCATTAACAAACTTTACAATAAGAGGAGAAAGCTATTACATGATAGAACAAAATCCATAAAAGGGAAGTCACCCCTGATCATTATTAGTAAAAAAATATGAGCACTCCTAAAATCAACTAAGGACAATTTTGAGAGAAAAATTGCCATGGATTCAAAGGACAATCATAAGGCCTTTTTCAGCTATGTTAGGAACCTGGGTGGAAACTCCCAGATATGCTCAGAATTAGTCCAAAATGATACAAAATCACTGAACCCACAGACATTGCCAACATACTGGCAGACAGGTTCAGTGCAAACTTCACCCCCCCTCTCCCCCCCCAAAGGAGAGGTAACTATCCCAGCCGAGTGTAGCCTCCCGGACATCTCAAATGCGCAGGTGAAAGCTGCTCTCTCTAAAGCTAAAAACACAGCATCAATGGGACCGGATGGTGTCCCCGGCTGTGTGCTACACGAGCTAAATGAGGAATTAAACCCGCACATAAGGCAGCTGTTAATCTCAGCCTTACCACAGGATACGTGCCCAAGGAGTGGCGTATGGCAACTGTGGTCCCACTCCACAAAGGCGGCGCTCACGGACCCTGGTAATTACTGCCCCATAAGCTTAACAAGTCTAGTCTGCAAAGCTATGGAGAGGATCATAATGGAGCTCATAAACAAAGATATAGGGGACTTGCAGACATTGGACCCGACCCAGTTTGGCTTTGTCAAGGGAAGATCATGCCTTTTGAACTTGGTCGACTTCTTCGAAACAGTCACCAAGGCCATTGATGAGGGAAAGGCAGTCCATACAGCCTACCTTGACCTTGCAAAGGCTTTCGACACAATACCCCACTCGGGTATTGTAGAAAAACTTACCAGCTTAAATGTAAACCCATATGTCACAAGATGGGTTGCAAACTGGCTTAAGGACAGAACCCACAGGGTTAGAGTTGCTGGCGCTGTGTCAGACTCCAAGCCGGTCACAAGTGGTGTGCCACAGGGCTCGGTCCTTGGCCCCCTATTGTTTGGCATCTACTTCTCAGAAGTACAGGCCAACATGGGAGGACTTTGGCTGACAAAGTTTGCAGACGACTGCAAACTGGGCGCCATAGTGGAAAGTGCATCGGACACGGATATCCTTCAGAAGGGACTCATTGGAAACAGATAGCTGGTGCCAGAGCCATGGCCTGAAGTTAAACACCAAAAAATGTATAGTCATACCCTTCGGGAAAAACAAGGTAACCCCAAGCTACCATATAGGTGGCAATCCACTAAGCACAGAAGAGCTTATCAGGGACCTGGGGACCCAGGTTGACAGTGGCCTTTCTTTTGACACTCACGTTGCTAAAGTGGTTAGAAAGACCTTCTACATTGCCCACCTGATCATGAAGGGATTCACATCCAGATCTAGTGAGGTCATTGTTCCCCTGTACTCTTCACTTATCAGACCAATGATCGAGTACAATGCCCCATTCGGGATGTATCTCACCCGACATCTGCAGCAATTGGAGAGACCCCAAAAGTTCCTCACCAAAAGGATAAAGGGACTCCAAAATCTGTCATATGCTGCCAGATTGAATAAACTCCAGCTCTGTTCAGTCGCATACCATCTGCTCAGAGGTGACATGTGCCTGACATACAAGGCCATGTCCAACCCAGAATTAATGGACATGCTCCACCTCAAAAAATCCAAATCCACCAAAACCACTAGAGCAAGCGACTTAAACCTTAGCACGGATATAAATAGGACGTGCTGGAGGGATAGATTTATCACTCAGAGACTCCCTATGCTGTGGAATAAAATCCCGGTCCATGTGAGGCAGAGCACCTCGCTGACTCTGTTCAAGAGAAATCTAGACCTGTGGATGGGAGATCGTAGGTTTACCCCGGGAATCATCTCTGTGTCACTGCTGGACAGAGGCACAACAAACTAATGGGCACAGTATTTTTTCATATAAGGGGTGGCGTAAACCACAAAAATTTGGGCTAGGCTTATAAATGCCTTAGGGCAGATAGCCTAGTATAAACCTATGAACCTATGAACCTATTTGATATGACTATAACAACAATCTTTACTTGGAAGCTATGGATATCTGGCATAGGTATCTAGATGATTCTTAGTTGGTATGCAAATCAGATGTTATTTATTTGAAGGAATTTGTTCACGTGGGAATTGCTGTTTAGTGGTAGTTACAGTCTTAGCCAAACATCTTTTTTGGATGTTTTGGTTGAAAAAGAGTTAGATGGTACCTTGAAAACTTTATTTTTCAGAAAGGAGTTTCATCATAACTCTTTGTTGGATGCATCTAGTTGTCATCCTCCACATATTATAAATAACATTCCTAATTCACAATTTCTCTGAATTAAAAGGATACTCTCTTCAGCTGATTCTGAACTTTTTTGTAAAGATTTAATTCAAAGATTTGAGGCTGTGGATATAACCCTCTTGTTATAAAAAGCTCATTAGTCAGCAAATTTATGGAGCAGGCAGGAGTTGTTAAAGCATGCTGTTGAAAAAGAACGAGCATTCTCAGATATGTTTGACTGCCACTTTTGGTAAGAATTCTTTTGCATTTCAAAATATGATACAAAAACTTTGGGACATTCTTCAAACTGATAATACATTGGTTGACTTGTTACCATCTGGATGTGGTTTCTCTTTCAGATGAGGTCACAGTACCGGTAGTACGTTAAATCATTATAAAAAGAAGGAGTTCATGGTGATAAAATGGCCAAGCAAAAAAAAAATTGATAGAACTTGTCTTATTGGTTGTTTTTCTATGTAGACATTACCCTGCTTTCTTGCTCTTCTGAATGGATTATTTATCTAGCCATTTTTGGATGTTCTGTTTTTTATGTGAGTAAGACATCGAGACAATTCAAAATGTGTGATATTAAACATTGTAGATCTTATAATGATTTGTGCAAACTTGTTATCAAACATCCTACTGCTTGTTTTCATTTATTAGCCATTGAAAGTATTAACTGTAATAGTTTAAATAAGTTAGGTTGTCAATATGTATTAAATAGAAAGTGCTTTTGGATTGTCAAGTTGGTTGCACTGTTTTCCCCGGGTTTAAATGAATTGTTATGATTTAGTTATTGCCTGTCACCCATGGGTTTTTGAATACTGGCCAAGGCTCTTGCCACCCCCATAGTGCCTTTTTTAGGCAAGGCTCAAAAGACAAACCCACCTCCTTAGACAACACAAGGAAAAAGAAACTAAGGGTAATGCTGCTCAACGCCAGAAGTCTAAACCTCATGATGCATGCACTCGAGGCTCTCCTCAGTATGGAGAATATCGATATCTGTGCAGTAACAGAAACCTGGTTCAAGGCTCCCGAGAGCACCCCAGCACTACCAGGATATACCTCATACCATGCTTTTCGGCCCCAAAACTCAGACCGAACCACAAGAGGAGGGGGAGTATCCATATTCATCAAAGATACCCATACCTCCAGGCTAGTGGCACTGCACGAAGCATCTGAGACCATCCATGTGCAACTAACGGTGGGCAAAACTGCCTTCCAGTTTGTAGCCTGCTACAGACCACCCTCCCAAACTCAGGAACCCCACTCAGCTTTCCTGAAGACACTGGAGAATATGAAGGTATCTCCAAACACCATTATATTGGGTGACTTTAACTACCCAAACATAGACTGGGAGCACTACTCAAGCCCCAACACCCTAGCCCAATGGTTCCTAGAATTTATAAACTTAAATGCTATGGAACAACTGGTCACCACTCCCACAAGAGGGGAAAACATATTGGACCTGATCATCACCAACACGGGGACTCTATGTTCCATACCAGAGGTATACCCCTCATTGGTAAGATCTGACCATAAATTAATCACTATGGACATCCATATCCCGTCCCCACCCCCAAGCAAAGGAAAGCACGGTCAAAAACGTCTCAAAAGCAAACTTCCCACTTCTCAAAACGGAGGTGGAATCCTTCAAAGCCCCAGGGCCAGTGGAAAATACGGCCCAAACTGCAGAAACCTTTACAAACGCATTCTATGGATACCTACAGGAATGCATGGATCGTGCTATCCCAAATAAAACCAAGACACACTCCTCCAAAGGCAGGAGACCTGTCTGGTGGACCCCAGCCATAAATAAGCTGTACAACAGAAGGAGGAAGCTACTACATGATAGAGCAAAATCCCTGAAAGGGAAGGCAGCTCTGATCAGTACTAGCAAGAAACTATGATCCCTCATAAAATCATCTAAGGCTAGCTTCAAAAGAAAAATTGCACAAGATGCTAAAGATAATCACAAGGCTTTCTTTAGTTATGTCAGAAACCTGGGTGGAAACTCCCAGATATGCTCTGAGTTAGTGCAAAATGACAAAAAATACACTGAACCCACAGACATTGCCAACATCCTGGCAGACAGGTTCAGTGCAAACTTCTCCCCCCCCCCCCTCCACCCCAAATGAGCAAATGACTATCCCAAAAGAGTGTAGCCTCCCTGACATCACAGATGCACAGGTGAGAGCTGCCCTCTCCAAAGCAAAAAACACAGCATCAATGGGACCGGATGGTGTCCCGGGCTGCGTTTTACATGAGCTCCAAGAAGAACTGAACCCTCACTTAAAATCACTGTTCAGTCTCAGCCTTACAACATGATATGTACCCAAAGAATGGCGTACAGCAACAGTGGTCCCACTCCATAAAGGTGGCGCCACAATGGACCCCGGAAACTATCGCCCTATAAGCCTAACTAGCCTGGTCTGCAAAGCTATGGAGCGTATCATCATGGAACTCATAAACAAAGACATTGGGAACCTCCAAACACTGGATCCTACCCAATTCAGCTTTGTTAAGGGCAGATCTTGCCTCTTGAACCTGGTCAATTTCTTTGAAACAGTCACCAAGGCCATAGACGAAGGGAAGGTAGTCCACACAGCCTACCTTGACCTTGCAAAAGCCTTCGACACAATACCCCACTCGGGCATCATAAATAAGTTCACCAGCTTAAATATCAACCCCTATGTCACAAGATGGGTTGAAAACTGGCTTAGGGATAGAACCTACATGGTCAGAATTGCAGGTGCCATGTCAGACTCTAAACCAGTTACAAGTGGCATCTCACAAGGCTCAGTCCTGGGACCTCTCTTGTTCGGTATATATTTCTCTGAGGTACAGGCTAACACAGGAGGACTATGGCTGACAAAGTTTGCAGATGACTGCAAACTGGGGGCCATAATCGACTCACCGGCTGACACAAGCATCCTCCAAAAAGGTCTCAGAGAGATGGATAACTGGTGCCAGAGCCATGGCCTAAAGTTAAATGCCAAAAAGTGCATAGTCATCCCCTTTGGGAAAAACAAAGTGCCCACAAATTACCACATAGGTGGTAATCCATTAAGCACGGAAGAAGTAATTAGGGACTTGGGGGCACAAGTAGATTGCAATCTCTCCTTTGACAATCACATTGCCAAAGTGGTTAGAAAGACATTCTATATAGCCCACCTTATCACGAAGGGGTTCACATCTAGATCAAGAGAGGTCATTGTGCCCCTCTACTCATCACTCATCAGGCCCATAATTGAATACAATGCCCCATTTGGGATGTACCTTACCCGACACCTGCTACAACTAGAAAGACCCCAAAAGTACCTCACCAAGAGGATCAAGGGACTCAAACAGATGCCCTACGCAGTTAGGCTAAAGAAACTCCAGCTCTACTCAGTTGCTTACCGCCTACTCAGAGGCAATCTGTGCCTGACGTATAAAGCCATGTCCAACCCAGAATTAATGGACATGCTCCACCTCAAGAAATCCAAATCCATCAGAACTACACGCTCCAGTGACTTAAACCTCAGCACAGAAATAACTAGAACATGCTGGAGGGACAGATTCATATCCCAGAGGCTCCCCTCACTCTGGAACAAAATCCCAATCCATGTCAGACAGAGCCCCTCAATGACCCTCTTCAAGAAGAATCTTGACGTTTGGATGGGAGATCATACATTTACCCCTGGGATCTCTTCTGTGTCACTGCTAGACAGAGGCACGGTAAACTAACCTTAAATGGGCTATCTTCTGTGACCTACTATACAGAGGCACAGTCAACTAATCTCAGAAGGGTGGCGAAAGCCAAACACACTCTGGCTAGGCTTGTAAATTCCCTAGAGCAGATAGCCTAGTATCAACCTATGAACCTATAAGATGGAGTGTTTTTTGACGCATCACTCTTTTTAAAGGGTTAGAGTTTATATGTTTATTGTATAAGCACTGATGAAGGCTGTTGCTGAAACTGGTCTGTTTTCAATTTATTATTCCTGGTTTCTAATAAATAACCTTTATAGCCAACTTGAATGCTGACTGTTTTGTATGTATTTGATCTCAGTTATTCTCACTGGGGTAAAATCTAATTATTAAACATAGAATGGGTAAGGCCAATCAGTAACCAAATAGGACTGGTTACACACACACACACACACACACACACACACACACACACACACACACACACACACACACACACACACACACACACACACACACACACACACACACACACTGTAATCTTCCAAAACCTCCCATACATATCACACAAAACAAATATCCTCAGTAATCAATAGAGCACTCTGCAAAACCAACATGCACCAAGACACATACAGTGTCATCTCAGGGTGTCTCAAACTCAAAACCTGTAAGACAAATCACCACGAAACACAACATATTATTATAGGCATAGGAGATTCTATTGTGAGACACACAGATAGGCCACTCATGAGGCTGAATAAGGCGAGAGTCACAGTCATTTGCATGTCAGGGTCCAAGATCTACCAGATCATGCAAGCACTCAAGTCACGGCACCAGAAGCACCAGCATGACTCCGTCATAGTCCATGTGATGTGCCAGGCTAATGGTGAATGGAACCACCTAAACAGAGCCAGAGGATACAGCAAATCCTGTTGGCCTATAAATTTAGCTCCAGTTTTAGCCCCTATCACCCCCAATTACACGCCTATGAAATGCCACCACATAATTTCTCCACCAACAATCAGAAGGGAACAGGTCCTCACTATGCTCTCTAAGGAAAAGAACATTGTTTAGAAAGGCCCTGATAATATTGCAAGATGTCTCATGAATAGCATGAAAAATGACCTGTTAGGCCTGCTAGTATCTTTGTTTGACCATAGCCTCCAGAGAGGCTTCATGCCAAGCAAGTGCTGGATTGCAATGGCTATCGCTCTACAAAAGGGGGGGCCTTCTATGGACCTGGGAAAGTGCAAACTCATACGTCTGAGTAATCTCATATGCAAGAGAAAGAAAGTCATGTCCAAACACAGAAAGGTAGTTGTCCAGCAAGGTAAAACTCCTTCAGAAATCTGAACAAGAAACTCATGGTAACAGAGGGTAACAGAAAATACACCTCTGGGATCACTTCATTGGCTCTGCTTGACAGAGGATCAGTTAATTAATCGATGGGACGGCGAAAGCCGACACCCTCTGGCTAGGCTTATAAATGCCCTTGGGCAGATAGCCTAGTACCTACCTATGAATCTATGAACCTCTGGGACTAATCAAGTAAACCAAAGACAAATTTGACATAAAAATAACCTCCGAAGCTAAGAATAATCACAAGGCTTTCTTCAGTTATGTCTACAACCTTAAAGGCAACACTCAGTAATGTGATGAATTAATGGTGAATGGAACCACCTATACTGAGCCAGAGGATGTAGCAAATCTGATGGCCAATAAATTTAGCACCGATGTTATCCCCATCGCCCCTAGTCATCCACCCAGGAAATACTGCTACCATTTCTCCACCAACAATCAGTAGGGAACAGGTCCTCAATGCTCTTTTTAAGGCCAAGAACTGCTTTGATGGGCCCAGATAATATTGTAGGATGCCTCTTGAACAACAAGAAACATGACATGTCAAGCCTGCTAGAATTTCTATTTGACCATAGCCTCCAAACAGGCTTCATGCAAAATGAATGGAGGATTGCTAAGGTTGTCCCTCTACACAAGGTGGGAGGAGGTCTTCTTTGGATCAGACAACTGCAGACCTATAACTCTAAGTAGTCTCATATGTAAGGCCATGGGAAGAATTATCATCGCTCTGATAATGACATAGGAAGCACACAGGCAATGGACCCTACCAGTTCAGTTCTGTCAACAGCAGGTCATGCCTACTTAACTTGGTGGACTTCTTTGAGAAGATTACTAAAATTATGGATGAGGGGAAAAACAGTGCACACTGCCTTCCTTGACCTGGCCAAGTTGTGCGACTCAATACCTGACTCAATGGATAGCCAGCTGGCTCACTGATAGGAAGCAAGAAGTTAGTACAGGGGAATCCACCTGCACAAAGAGGCTCATCACTAGCAGAGTCCCACAGGGATTGGTGCTGGGGCCTCTTCTTTTTGGCATCTGCTTCTCTAAAGTTAAGGCAAACATCAAAGGCCTCTGGCTGACAAAGTTTGCAGATGACTGCAAACTAGATGTGGTCACTTAATTTCCTAAAGACTCATATACCTCTCAAGAAGGCCTGAAGCAGCCAAATAACTGGTACCAGAGCCATGGACTAAAACTCAATGTGAAACAATGCATAATAGTTCCCTTTGAAGAAACGTCCACCCTTGGAAATTACCACATTGATAATACACCTCTAAAAGTAAAAACAGTGGTCAGGAATGTCATGTTGACAGTAACCTGACCTTTGACCACCACACGTTTACTATGGTGAGAAAATCATTCTACATTGCACAGCTTATAAGTAAGGGCATGGCAGTAAGGTTCAAGGGAGGTCATTGTTTCACTATACTCATCTCTCATCAAGCCATTCACTGAATACAAAGCACCCTTCAACATATACCTGACCAGGCACTTGCAACAGCTTGAGAGACCACAGAGGTTACTTACAAAAATTGCAATCAGTAACAACAAGTCCTATGCAGACAGTTTCAAAGCTTCCTACAGACTGCTGCACAGTGATCTATGCCTAACCTAAAAGGCATCCCCCTGATCCCACACTGGTAGATTTGTTGCACTTTCTCAAAACAAATAGAAACAGAAATATCCATTCTAAGGATCTAAATCTCATCTGCAACATAAAAAGGAAATGTTGGAGGGACCGGTGTGTGTATCAAAGATTACCCCTTCTCTGGAACATGCTTCCCATCCACATGAACCAAAGCTCATCCCTAACCTATTCAAATGTAACTTGGATGAATGTATGGAAAATCACAAATTACCCCTGGTTTGGCACCTATGTCCCTTATGGATAGGGGACCTTTGAATGCTCAATGTGTCCAAGACTATACTGCAACTGTAGAATTCCTTGGAGTACTGACACAACTCAGTTCTATTTTGGTAAATTTAGGGTAAGCTTGTTAGGTGTAAAATGGCTCTTGTGCCAATAGCCTAGTAACCACCTTTGAAACTATGAGCAGCAGAGCATACTTTGTCTATACTAATTGTGAGGAACAGTAAAATATGAGTGCTCTTATTGTTAACATAAAAGAAGAAGAAAGTCTGGTAAACTTGAGCTTTTATAGCTGAGATTAGAGGCAGTTGTATATATCAACTAATATCTTTAGAATTGTATGAGAGAGAAAATGTTAAGGCTACCCAACTGCTGTGGAGCAGGAACATAATTATTTGGAGCTAAGGTGTGTGAAGAGGAACTGTTAAAAGTCCTTGACTGAGGAAATTTTTCATATAAGGCTCAATGGCTTGGGATGTCATATAGAGGGAAGTTATATGGTTTCCTTGCTGGGAAGTGAAGTAGAGGAGATGCGGTTAAGTAAGTATAAAGCATTTGCATGGGGGAGGTGTTACTCATGATGGGGGGATGAGAGGGGAAGCAATGTGGGAAGCCAGTGCACTGGCAGTGCAAGGCAATCAGTCTGCATATGCACAGCATGCAAGAAACTCACTGCCAGCTAGGTAACTATGCCGATTAGTGTTAAAAATAGAATCACATACTATTACTGTCAGTATAAGCTTCTGTCTCTACCTGGAACGAGCAATTTGTGTTAAAACAGAAATAAACAACAGAAACACACACTGTATATTTCAGTAATAGCTCCAGACACTAGGTTCATAGGTTCACGCACTTACTTTTGCAAATAAAACATATCTTCTACAATATGGAATACAAAGTCCCAGGTTTTCCTCTGCTGGATAACTTCCTGTAGTGTAGTTTCAGCACCACCTATTTGTGGGGAATGGGAGCCTTCTAGAGTATGGAATATGAACTAATAGTCTGTTTGTTCTTTGGTGGATTAGTCCCTGTTGTGTAGAAACAATTTCACCTATTTTAGAGGTGTAGTTAGAGTGAGGCAAAGGTGACAGTCCCAGGTGCAAGGTGTTAAGGGACATGATCGGGAGATGACTATCAATCATTCAGTGCTGGTACAGAAATGAATTTCATTACTGGTTTTGTAGATAGGACTGTAGTAATTGTGTGATACAATTTGCTACAGTTGTAAAAGGAGAAGCATTTTTTTTTTTTGCTCCTCAGCTTGAAATTGATGAGCACATAAACGAGATGTGCCTGGATCCTGAGTTTTGGGAGTCCCAGTCAGATCAGAGTGGACCCAGGTCAGGGAATGGCACCAAGTGCTAGATGACACAGCAATGGGCCTAACTTGTTTCTGGGCACTGGAAGCATTCTAAGTCTTCTACAGTATGGAATACAAAATATCAGATTTTCCTCTCCTGGATAACTTTCTTTTCAAAAATGTGTACTTAAGGAGTTACTCTTTGGTTCACATTCTGATAGAAAGTTTCTTCCAAATAATCTAACTGCTTTAGAATTTCATGCTTTAGAAAATTTGAGGAAGAACAAAAATATAATAATTATATTTAATTATTAATGCTGACAAAGGTGGGGCCAGAGTGGTCATGGATTGGTCTATGTATTTAGCTGAAGCTGATAAACAGTTAAAAGATGGTCGGTTTTAATACAGCCATGTCCATGGATCCAACCTTTAAATTTAAGTGTTAAATTGATGAATTTCTCCATTTGGCTGTTAGTGAAGGCATTATCTGTGAAAACACTTTACATCATTTGAAAGTCAGGGATCCATTGCCACAATTTTTGTATCTACTTCCCGAAATCCATACGAGAGCTGTTCAGCCACAAGGGAGACCGATTGTTTCTGGTAGGGGTTCTCTCACAGAAACATTATCGGCTTTCTTGACAACATATTTAAAACCTTTGTTGAAAGGTGTTAGGGCCCGTATACAGGACACTACGGAGTTTCTTAATGTTGTATCTGACACCCAACTGGATCCAGGGTGGATTATGTGTACCCTTGATGTAACATTATTATACACTAGTATTCCCCATTGGGTGGGTCTTACGGCAATAGAATACTGGTTAAAGGAAATTTAATTATAGTCCTCACTTTAACACTTTCTTCTCTATTTGGCCGAACATGTTTTAATGAAAAAAGTTTTCTATTTTAATGGAAGTTGTTATTTACAGCTTAAAGGTACTGCTATGGGTGCTTTCTTCGCACCAATCTATGCTGATCTTTTTATGGGATATTTAGAACAAATGATTATTTACGATGGTAGACATAATCTATTTATGGACGAAATAGATATTTGGACGAGATTTTTGATGACTGCTGGATGGTTTGGAAATCTGATGTCATATATTTACAGGAATTCATTCAATACCTCAATGAAAACAAATGGGGCATTCAGTTCATTGTTAATTATGATATGGAGTTTATTACATTCCTTGATGTTTCTTTGAAAAAACAACAAGATGGTACTTTACTGACTTCTGTTCACCGCAAACCTTTTCACTCCAACACTTTATTGCATGCCTCCAGCGGTCATCCAAATCATATCATTAGGAATATTCCCAAATCCCAATATATGAGTATTTGTAGGATCTGTTCTACAAATGAGGACTTCCTTACTCAAGATAGTGAGTTAACAACAAGAGTTTGTGAACATGGATACACTCAATCACATCTTCTTCAGATTAGTAGCAAGGTAAAGAAGTTGGAAAGAAATTAATTGCTAAGATATCATGGTAAAAAAATGTTTTTGATAAAACTATCAGGTTTATAACTAGTTATGGATGAAATACTTATTATTTCATGAATTTGGTACAACACTGGAACATATTATTAGTCAATGAATGGCTGAATGACCTTTTAAGGGCCAGATGTCATTTCTCCTTTTGGAGAGGCAAAACTTTGGGTGGTTATTTTAACCATTACAAACATAAAATGCCCTTCATAAATACTACTCAGGGCACATTGGAAGGTGCAAAACTGGTGGGATGTTTTCCTTGTAGTCATTGTTCATTCTGCAGACATATACACCAAACAAAATAATTTACTAGTAAAAATACACCTCACATGGTTCAGATTAAAATATTTGCTAATTGCAGCATGGACTGGGTAGTTTATTTAGCAATTTGCATATGTTCAGCATTCTACATAGGTCAGACTTCTAGGCCTATTAGATTATGCTTATCCGAACATCTTAGCAACATTAGGAATAAATGTTCCACAAATGCATTATACAAACACACCATTAAACATTCTACCGCTAAATTTCAATTTATAGTTATTGATAGGGTATGCGTTAATAGGAACTGGAAGGTTGGCTGGCAGAATATTTTAAATAAAAAGGAAAAAGCCTGGATTGTTAGACTGGGTGGGTTATTTCCACATGGTTTAAATGAACATTTATAAATTAATTATTAATTGGCTAAGTGATTATTGTGGTTTGTAATTTACTATATATATATATATATATATATATATATATATATATATATATATATATATATATATATGAGTCTTTATACTGCAGTCTATGTGATGCATTGACAGAGGCTTTGGGCCAAAACCAGTCTGTTGACTATGGTTTGTCTTTAATTAAAGTATTTTTTTCCTCTCACTCTAGTGCTGGCTTGTTTCATTTTGTGCTTTGGATTTTTGTTTGGGCCTTTGCATTTGCCATACATGCAGATTCACTGTTGCTTTTTTCTCAGAATTTCTTGTTATTAGGGACAAACATGCCCAGTACTAACTTATCTCATGATGACAAGCACCAAATCTAAGATGACACTTAAGCCTTGAGACTGTCTATTCATTTCTACCAGTTTTACACGTTGGATTTTGATTCTATTCTATATCAGTGAAAAGTTCCCATGTCTAATTCCTAACATCACATTTTCAGCGTGTGTCTCTCTGATCACCACACAGTTTGCCATGATCTGCACCTGCATTTTCCCAACTACCTAGGAGAGGAGGGGGCCTGAATGGAGAAATGATAAGCAGCAAGCAAAGGAGAGTAGTATTGCTGGAGCTGAATTCATCCCCAAGTCTTAGTGAGTACTTTCATGAGATGGACCCTGGTTTTCATAAGATGGCACTGATATATAGACTTAATTTTATATAGCATATATCATGGACGGAAGTAGATTAAAAAATAAAAAGATAGTTGGGTAACAAGACCCAGGATAAACAAAGTACCCAATCCTGGTAGGCGCACTGGTGCCAGGAGTGGAAAATATGACACTGTAGAATACTCAAGACAAGAAAACATTCCTACAATGGGGTTAGGCCAGGCCCAGGGGGAAGATTGCCCCCGTGTTATATAAGGAAGTAGCAGTCCACAAAACTCGCAACAACTGATAAACTAAAAAAGAGCCATGAAGATGATAGAGTGGACTATTGTGGATAAGAAAGAAATTATGTGTTGTTACTATTATGCAAGATGCCCAGAATTTCCAGACAAACAGAAGATATGCAAAAAGATTAAGTGAGAAATTAAAGGAAAGAAAAATACTTCCACAAGAAAAACTGTCAGAAGCTTCAAGTAAAAATTTTAGTTAATTAATACAACAGATTTATGAAAAACATTATATAGACCAAGAAACCTTGATCCAGTTGGAAAAAGAAGCATCTGAGGAAGTGCAAAAATATAAAGAACAAAACTCTAGAGACTTTTGAAAGGTATAACAAAGAAATATGGACATGGGAAAAAAGAGAGCTGTGATATGGTTCAATATTTATTCAAAGGTGAAAGCCAAATTAATCAACACAAAAAAGGCAGCCCCAAATATATTCAAAGAGAAATATAGGCAAAGGCATCCAGATATGGAAAATTTCACATTAAAAAATAAGATCACAAAGAGAGAACAGAGTACAGAAGGTTAGTAAAGTAAATGTTAAAAAAACAGAAGTTGAAGTTATGGAATTCTTTCGAAGTGAAGGATTTAGTGTAGAAAGACTAACACAGGTTACATCACAGCATGATGGAACAAATCCCCAAAGTAAGGAGAAACAGGAGGATCAGGAGACATCTGAAGAAGAAATATGGGCATGGGAAAGAAAAGAGAGATTTAATATGGTGCAATATTTATGCAAAGGAGAAAGCAAAACTAATAAATACAAAAAGAGCAGCACCAAAGATATTTGAAGAGAAATATAGGCAAAGGCATCCAGACATGGGACATTTTACAATGCAAAAAGTAAGAAAACAAAGAGGAAAAATTATAAAGATTAGTAATGGAGAAGCTAAACAAATAGAAACTGAGGTTATGGAGTACCTGTGAAGTGAGGGATTTAGTGTAGAAAATCTAACTCAAAAAACACTAGAGCAGGATAGAGCAATGGATCCCCAAATTAAGAAGAACCAGTGGAATGAGAAACATCTGATCAGTTGCCATATGAAGATACTTTGCAGCCCATTTAGGATACCAGTACCAATGTTCAGTTGGAGTTGCACAGCAAGGGGAGGAACAGGAACCTGTGACAACTCTGACGCAGTCAGTGTTGTGGAGTGATAGGCCAGTGAGTTCCCATATGAAAGAGCAATGGATGACACAGGATGAAACTAAAGAGAACATGCCACATGAAGATGCTTTGGGACTTTCTATAGAATGCCCACAGGTAATGGAGAACAAAGAATGTGCATTCAGTTTAGAAAAAAAAAGATCTAAGAGAAGAGTTGCTTGATTTAATAGAGATGGGCAGACATATTAAGATCAATGAAAGAAATTGACTACAGAAAGTCAATAAAATTCAAAAAGTTAGAAATGTGATAAAACAAATGAGCATAGTAATTAGGACTGTCCATACAGGTTCATGTGATATAACAGAAGTAAATAAAATATACTACTGTGCAGCTAAATTAATAACACATAAAGTCTTACCATAAAAACACAGGGTAGTAAGAGAAAGGAAGGGGAGAAATTGAATGCAATCATGGAATTATCGAATACAGAAAGCTATAAAGTAATTAAGACAAGAAGTATCACTGTTAGAAGAGTATAGAAGAGGGAACAGATCAACAAAAATACTCAGAAAGATAGACATGATAAAAACAATGTGCAGTATCAGAACAGATCAAGATCTGTTGTGCACTATCCCAAATAATAAAATAAAAATATCAGCACAGGCAGAAAAACTTAAAAGATATAAAGGAAAAGTACAAAATAAGCAATTTATTGATGACCCCAAAAAGTCTTGTAGATAACTGGGAAACAAGGCAAAAGGAATCGAAACACCAACAAAAAAAGAAGAAATAGATATATTTTGGAGAAATATCTATGAATATCCTGTGGTACATAACAAATATGCTAAATGGATAGAAGAAGTAGAAGAAAGAATGAGAAATTCAAATGTACAGGATATGAATGAAATGGGATTAAGTAACAGGCAGAGAGATTGAAACAAAGTTAAGAAAAGCTCGTAATTGGAAAACCTCAGGCCCAGATGCACTACCTAACTTCTGGCTAAAAGTATTACCATCTTTACATGAAGATTTAACCACGAGTAAGAACTATTTATATGTGCACCCTGAACAGACACCAGCCTGGTTAACAAGAGGAAAAAACAATACTCCTACTTAAGAGTGAACCTGCAAGCTATCCTAAAAACTATAGACCAATAACTTGCCTTCCAAAGACATATAAACTATACAGTGGAATTGATGCTGACATAGAGTTTTTTAGTCATTTAGGAGAAAACTCAATCATGTCAATAGAACAAAAGGGTAATAAAAGAAAGTCATATGGAATAAAGGATTGTTTGTTGTTAAATAAAGTCATAATGGAGAACTGTAAAAAGGGGAAGAACCTAAGTATGGCATGGATAGACTACAAAAAGCATTTGACAGTATCCCACATTCATGGATAATAGAGTGCTTAAAAATGGTGTAGAATACATTCTACACTGATCTATTACATTACAGCAACCATGAAACAGTGGCAAACCACTTTGCAGTTAGCCATGATAAAGGAGAAATTATTATTCCAGGGATAAAAATTCAAAGGGGTATATTCCAGGGTGACTCTCTGTCACTGCTGCTCTTTTGTCTTGCCCTTAACCCATTAAGATGTCTACTTAACAGATTAGGTTATGGTTACAATTTGGCTCCCAGAAAACAACGAAGTGTAAAGACTTCTCATCCTCTTTTTGTAGATGATATAAAATGGTATAGTTCATCAGATGATGAACTGAAAGCACAACTGCAAGTGGTCAAATTTTTATTTCAGATGAATGTGCAAAAGCGACCTTTAAAGTAGGAAATCTGCAGCACCAAAAAAATATCAGTTTGGGACAATAATGTGATATAAAAGAAGAGGGAGTGTATAAATATTTGGGAATTGATGAATGATCAATTATAAAACACAAACAAATGAGAATAAAACTCAGTAAGGAATATTTTAGAAGACTAAAATTAATACTAAAAACAGTGTTGACATCTAGGAGCAAATTCCAGGCTATAGACCAATTTGCTCTTCCTGTCCTAACTTACAGTTTTGGAGTGCTTGACTGGCCTGAAAAGATGTTGGACAGGTTAGACAGGAAAACAAGAAGGGTGTTTCATGCTCATCAAATGATTTCTAAAAACGAATGTATACCAAGATTATATATTCTGCATTCTGAAGGAGGTATGGGCCTCTTCGAAATTGATTTCATGGATAGGTCTACAGTTGAGGGACTGAATACATATCTGACCTCACAAGACCCAAATGCAGTGAAAGTTTTGAAAAATGAGGAGAATAGGTCTAAGATGATTTCCCTGCTTAGTTTAGCAAAAGCATATCGGTGTCAAGTGGGAATGGAAATCTAACCAGAAGTAGATAAAAATCAGGCAGCAACTGAACGTGCCAAAAAACAAAAAAAAAAAAACAAAAGAAAGAATATAAGGTGAAGGATCAAATTAGAAGGCAAAAAATGTGGAAAATGCATAAATATAGTTGCAAGCATTGAAAACTCTTGGAACAACCTCATGCGGATCAGTACTGAATGCAGGGATGGTTAAGGAGAGGTGAATTTAAACCAAAAGATGAAAAGTTAATATTGGCGGCCTGACAGTAGACTACATACATGTTGGTTTACAAAATCTATTGAACATGTGGGAGAAACAGACAAATATAGGTTTTGTAAATCAGAATTGGAAACAGTCGCACATCTTGTTGCTGGCTGTAATATACTAATGGCAGAAGGACTGTATACTGAAAGGCATAATAATGTGGAAGACTGGTGCATCGGGTATTGTGCAAATATAATATTGAGGTAGCTTAAAAACACTGGAAACATGAGACACAAAACATCATAGAAAATGATGGTCTATATCACATGGGATCATCCATTACCAACAGTTTGAAAAATAGATGCGAGAAAATTAGATATAGTAGTCCATGAAAAGAAGGCAAAAGTAGCATTGATTAGTGAAATTGCTACAGCCAGTGACTACAGTGTCTTGTGTACAAAGAGACACAAAGTCATAAAATACCAGGATTTGCAGGCAGAAATGAGGGCAGTGAGGAAAAAGGATATCCAGGCAGTTCCATTAGTCAGAGGAGCAATGGGTCTTATAAAAAATAATCTATAATTGTACTTAGATATGTTACCGATACATGTAACTCCATACGAATTGCAGAAGAAGTCATTAGTGGGCACGTGGTTGCTACACAAAGCACTTCTGGCTAACATCAAGGATTAAAACCGTACTAATTTCATGAACTTTAATTGTACTTTGACTTAGGAATGGGGTCCATTCCCATCATGGTATTAGAAACCCAAACGATTTGGAGAAATAAAAAAATAAAAAGAGAGGAGCACAATGTGAAATATTCTCATAAGTGGTAATACTTCAACTCACCCACTCTCAAATGATGTGGACAGAAACTCCTGAAGTACCTAAGTACTGCACAGATGACCTTCAAATGCTGTAGTGAGAAACTCTGAACTACATTGCTACCATGAAGATGATAGCAGCTTAATAACCCTCCTGTGGGGATCACTGGGGGTCAGAAATGAATGCAAAGTTCTGTATCAGAGTACCACCAAAAGGACAAAGAGTTGGTAGTATCTTTCCAGAGGTAAATCCATTTTAACAATGTCTCTCCTGCCTTTACACATGTTCAGTTCATCCTCAACTAACAAGGGTTTGGTCTTCAACCTACCACTCATTTCAATGGATGATCAGGTGACCAGAGTAGGCTCATTCACAGTCCTATTCTGAGGAGTGTATTCTAGGGTTTAAGCATACCCATTCCCAGCTAAGTGGTCAGAGCTCAGTGCTGACCAACCTGATCTCAGGTAGTTATTTCTAGACTCATCTAGCTACAGACTGAGTGCACTCTCTAGGTCATGGACTGTTGTCTCAGGGTTTCTGTCTAAATGCACCAGTGTCTCAAATGGAGGGATGCACAGGGTTTTCCCATGGTAGGGCTCAAAGATCAGGATTTGGACTTCAAACAAATGCTTGAGAACTAATAGATGCATGGAATGTAGATGTGGGAAAGCATCTTTAGACAATATGGCCTGATGCTGCACAGGAACAGTATAGGCCTCTTTTGCTACTGTACTGTCCTAGACATGTATATCCACAAGTACCAGAACCTTGGTACCGAACCTCTGGGGTGGGCCTTGTGTGAACCTATGCATACATTTGCCCCATGGAGCTGGCTGGAATGAGGACTCTGTCCCACTAAGGATTAATGAAGGCGTCTGGGGATATGGAGGTCATTATCTCTATGATATATAAGGACCATGACACACAGAGAAATGTTAAGGTTCATGACGTCTTCTGTGGATTAGCCTTTGGTACTTATTCCTCACCTCCAAGAAATTCTTTAATGTGTTTCTTAGGAGTCACAGTTGATGGCTGTAAGCCCACATGTGGCAGAGATGTAAGTTATCTTGCCCAATCTGTCCAAGGCTTTAGACTCCTTTTCTCGCAACAAGGTGGCTAATTGCTGTTCTCTTTGACTTTTGTTTTAGAAAAAAAGAGTTCAGGCTATGAAGATGGCATGTCTAATAACTGACTCCTTTAGAAGGATGCCGTAAATCGTCTGACTTTTCCCCAGTCATATGTACCAATAGGCACATCACTTCCCTTTTCATCTCCAGTCCTGAGTCCACACTGTGACTGAGTCCTACATGACATATAAAAAAACTTACATGCATTTAGCTGCTGCAGACCACATGGCCTCATGACAGTGCTCAGTTCTAAAAAAAAAATGTTTAAAAGGCTCAGCTAACCCTCGGGCCCCATTGATATCATTATTGAAGCTGTGATTTCACTAGGATTTCATTTCCCTGTGAGTCTCTATTGTTCAGTTTCCTAGCATACCTCTGGTCACTTTTATAAGATGGTTGTGGGAAATACTACAAGCTTTATCATGATATAGTAACTTCTAATGGATTATTTACAGAATATTACTGATGCTCAGAGAGTGACACTGAGTAATAGAACAGAAAGGGCTGTGATGAGGGCCAAAGCCATATAGTTGCAAAACAGGACCATTAAAATAAAGTAATTTGAGCAATAAGTGTTAAGTGAAATTAATGAAATAGATAGTGATAATATTGTGCTGTACACATGGAACAAAGCTAAATGCATTAGCTAACGCTGCTAATGCTGTGAACTCCATGACTGACTTAAGTGACAGCAATGTTACACTCATTAAAAATATAGTAGTACATAAGTAATGCAGGTGGGACTGAATAAATACATTTTGTCAGATGTCAGCCAAGATATTATTTTTTAACCCCACATTCACGTTCTACCTGCCTGATAATCAGAACTATTAAACACACTGTTCAGGGAGTCTAATCTGCTCAGTTATCAATCAGCACCATAACTGTCTGCTCTAGCAAAATACAGACAGAGAAATGCAATGACTGACAACAGCTCGCTCCATATTTGGCAGCCCTATTGCTAGAGCTGTGAAAACACTTAGGTGTTGGGGATGATAAATGCAGGCAGAGCATGTGCTGCATGTATGTGTAGTGGAGGGGGAGATGAAAATGCGACTTCAGCCAAATACGTTTGAGATCTGGCCAGCATTTATTACCACCTCTGGCTACAGAATGCTTGGAGCTCAGGATTTTTTTTGTATATCTATTTTTGTAAAAGCACCTCCTTCTAATTAATGAACAGTGAGCCTGCTGGCCTTGGTATTGCCTGTCAAGCAGTCAAATCTTTGTTTCCAGGCATTATTGATTATACAGTCTCAGAATCTGGTGCATTGGCCTCCAAAATCTATATATTAAATTCTGCTCCTGTTTTGTGTCTTTGGGTACAACATAAGGAATCTACATTTGTAAAGATCTGCAAGTTTCATGTACTTGCAAATTAATACGTTCATTTATTTTAACAGCTAAATGAAATATAACACCAAAAATGTTAATTCATGTTTGCCATGTAACTGAAGAACTCAGGAGAATAATGAATTTTGGATAGGGCCTGGAATTCTGAGACTGAGCCCACATTTTGTGGAGAGTGAAAGCACATCTAGCTTATATTTTCATACCAGAGGAACTCAGGTGTCTTCAGAAATCACTTTCATTTGATAAATGCAATTTTAGTTGCCTGTGAGTAGCTGAAAAGCCACAAGGAAACATGTATTTCACAAACAAATATGGACTACACTGGGAGTCTAGAAACTGTTCAATCAGGCCTCTGGACTGGTCATAAAATTGGACTAGGTACAGATTTTAAAGGCTGTTTATTTTAGTTGCAGACTGTGTTTTCTGCTACTTTGTTCTGATAGAATACTGCAATACTTTAACAAGCAAACAAAAATTTGCCGGAAGATTTTTTTCTTGACTGGTTTAATCATACTAAGCATAGCTTATTTTCAAGGGAGGCTCAATGTAATATTTATACTGACTGAGGGAAATTTCTCCTGCTGTTTTTTTTTTTTTTTTTTTAATAGATACCATTAGATCTTTTGCATCCACCTGAGCTACCACCATCTCAGGAAAATGGTTGTCATTTTTCTGGTCTCATCTGAAGGACAGCACATTGGTGTGTGGAGGTACTCCCCTTATGCTACACTGCATTGTCAGTATTGCAAAACTGAAATCAATCAGCTGGTTGGAATAGAACCCATGGACTCTGATTTTGTAGTATCAAAGGTGAGTGTTCTAGCTGTTGATTATAAACTGTCTAAAATTAAATAAAATTGTGAATTGGTATCGCTGAAATCAATAGCACAGTGTATGCTGTTTCCAGATGCAATTTTTTCACTTTTTAATTTTATATCAAGGTCAGAATTCCCACATAATCCTCACCTGAATTAGTTTTTGGCCTGTATTCACCTCCTAACTAAGGTTGTTTATTTTCAGTACATGAATGCAACAATATTCTAGTAGAAGTCAAATGTTCTGTTTTGCTAAAGTAAGCTTGCCTCTGCACTCTGCGCACACCAACCTGAGCTCAGAGGGATGCTTTTCCTTCCTGAGTTGTGGTGTTGATTTTTATCTCTCAGGCTGTAGGTGTAAAGTGGTGTTATCAAGAAGGACTGTTCATTGGGGAATGGTGTGTGGAATCCTGACCGTGTAAAGTGGTGTTATCAAGAAGGACTGTTCATTGGGGAATGGTGTGTGGAATCCTGACCTTAGTAAGACCAATTCATTCAAAGTCCACCTGATGCATATGCAGTTGTGCTATAGTATCACTCATGTCTGTACCTAATGCAACTAAGTGTACAAGACATGAGTAGTAAATGATATGTATGCAGCCAGACTCTGCTAGATACTAGTGTCAAAGCAGTACTAGTGTCAAAGCAGTCAAAATCCCTGTCAGTGTCCTGAGAACATAGAACTCTTCATCTACAGCTCAACTTTCTCCATTGCTGGCCCTACCAAGTTCTTGGGCTTTTACCCAAACTTGGGTCACTGGTAATTCTGTTTGGCAACCCTCATCTGCATCATGCATTGACTGAGCACCTGGCCTGTCTTTAAGTTTGTAGTTTTCTCTGGAAGACCATTTTCTAGTAGGGTGAAATCTATATTGATGGGTAAGTGTATCCCTAAATGTGAACATGTATACTTTCATTCCTTATACCTCCTTATTCTCCCTTCCTCACTTACTTCCTTACTTTTATCAAATTCCCTTCCCTGACTTTGTTAGGAAATATACCATAATCCTGCTTTTCCCTCACTTTGTATTTGCAATTCCTGTTTGTATTACAATGACTTACCTTTAAGTGCTCTACAAACTGTCTAAAATTTCTATAAATATAAAATGATTGGCACATAGCTTGTGTTGATTCTTAACCAGTGTTTTTATATTATCACTAATTTTTTATAATTATTTAAACTGCAGATGCTTTTGTTTTATTTTTGAAGATTGTAAAATTATTATTCTTAAGATGTTTTGCAATAATTTGGAGCTTTTCTCCCTGGAACTTCACTGAAAATGGAATTCTTCTACCTAGTCAGACTTTCCTGGTAATCAAATGTCAGTAAAATAAAGTATCTTTCTTTGCAGCTATTAAACATACATGGAGGAATCATGTAACCTTATAAATAACTGGCCTCATATATATCATCAAATCTAAAAGTAAGTTAAATTAATTTTATCTATCAGCAGTCTCTGTGGCTAATCTCTGATATAGTCATATGTGAGTATTCTTCGAAACACAGTCAGTTGATATTTTTTTATTCTCGTATATACTTTCCCCTTTAAAGGGGATTACATTCTTGGCTACTAGTTGCACAGAAATTAGTATGCACTGTATAATTATGCATCCACACAAATGCCACTGAAGTGCTGAGAAATAATATTGATCATATGAGGGCAACTCAGCTTCACATATTTTATGTATTACATAGAAAGAAATGAAGTGCATGAACAATTTTATGTATTGCATTTCACAGTTTTAGAGAACGTGTTGTGAAATAAAGACAAGAGGTAAGAGACTAATTTTCCTTTTGGCTGACAAGAACTTTATGAGCCGTACTGCACATAGGATTGTTCACTCATCTACATCAAAACTCAGATCTGCATACCCACTTTCAGTCAGAATGTGCATTCATTTTCGTGGCTCAGCTGATAAATGCAGTGAAAAAGTCTTCAGTCTTTACACACATTCCTAGTGCGCCAGTTTAACACAGCTAAGATCAGACAGAATGACTGTAACTCCCCCCCCAAGCCTGTTAACTATGTGAATGGAAACATCAGACCAGACTGGCTGATGCCCTTTTATAGGAAAGGCATAACAGCTGCTGTAGCACAAATGGGCATGAAGAGAGAATCAGACACTAAATCTTTTGTTAAGAAAAGCTAGAATTGGAGCAGGACCCCACTGCTCCATCTGTCTGATCACAATTAAGTATCTCCCCCCTCCCCCAGCTCCACTAATCCTATCATAGGCACAGCTCTTCCATCTGGGCTGGCCAGCTTCAGATCTTATCACACAAGCGTTCTCTTGTAAATGGCTTTCTTTGCATAACAGGCTAATATAGCTAATTACACAGAGATTAAGAGGCTCTGGTTCTGCTTTCCGGCATACTTCTAAATTAATTTTTTATTGATAATAATTAGACAGGCAGGCTATGTCTGGCACCATTATGTCCTACTGTTCTTGCTGAAGAAAACTGATCATTCTGGAACATGTGTGCCTGTGGCTTCTCAAGTGTCTAAGACCATAAAATCTGTTTTTGTTTCTACTCCTTATGTCATCCTCCAGAACTAAGAGAACCACTATTATATGCGGATACCCCCCACCCCCACCAGGCAACATTGTTGAGTTTACTTAGTTTTTCACATAACCCATACTTGTTGCTCTGTGTGGTGTTAATACAGCTGTGTGATTCTGTATATTCTGAAGCTAACACCTGACTGATCATGTCTGAACTATTCTGATTTGAATAACTGTGACTTATAAGGCAGTATTTTTTAAAAACAACTCTACCCTGTCAGCCAATATTTTAAAAGGGCAAAATATCTTAATTTTATGTGGAAGGAAAATGTGTTTGCCGCCTATCTCCAGAAGCATCAGAAAAAAAATGCCTTAAATAAAATGCTTGAAATTAGCTACCAGTATGGACAGCACAAATGTATTGTCCTTAGGTCTGAGTGTTATTCCTTGAAAATTTATTTCAGTATGACTTGTCTCACTTTGGGCTTACTGAAGAATAGTATATGACTTTAAGTAAGTCTTGTATAATATCATGCTAACACTAGTGGGAATACATATTTTGTAGGTAAGTTTAATTAGCAAAGTACTTGCATTAAAAATTACAGTACAATACCCTTGTGGAAGGCAGTCATGATGTAGAGGACATTATATGGCATACCAAAGTGCTCAGAAAAGCAGCAGCTGAGAAGCAGTTGATTAGACCACTTACACTACACTGTAACTAGTATTTCATCACCTTTTAAGCTCCCAAGGGTCAAAATATGTTACCTGTTGGCCAGGTATAGGTATAGGCAGGTATTGTCACTGCACACACTTCTACATATTCATAGGGTCATAGGAGGTTACTTGGCTAATGGCCCTTGGTCCCTTACAAGCCTAGCCAAGAGTTTATCCCCAAAAATAAACCTCAGTCAGCACCTATCGCCCATGTCAAGGAGGATTCGCAGGCGAAACCCCTGGGACGAATTTGTGGTTTCCCATCCACTCATCAAGGTTGCACTTGAAGACGGTCAGCGAGGTACTCTGTTTGATGTGTATGGGAAGTCTATTCCAGACATGGGGCAGCTTCTGGGAGACAAACCTGTCTCTCCAGCAGGTTTTGTTAATGTCCCATATTAGGTTCAGGCCTTTTGAACGGGTAGCGCGTGAGGAATTACATAATTTTTCTCTGTATAATCCATAATATTCCAGACTGAATTATTACAATACATTAAGCCAATGAACTGTGCAATTTAATTAGCTTAATTAACATATAATTTTTTAATAGATCTTTTTCAGTCATGACCTGGCTATCAGTTTATCTTGTCTATGTGTATATATATATATATATATATATATATATATATATATATATATATATACGTGTATATATATATATATATATATATAAATATATATCATACCTCTCAACCATACCAAATTCCTCAGTATTTATTGGTTTTGAGGGCAAAATAATGGGGTGCCATGAATTTCTGAGTGGTCCCTTCAATTCCCCAATTTCCAGCGTTTTTTTTCAAATTTTTTTTTTTTGAAAGTTGGTTCTGATGTCATTACGTGCAGGGCATGCGTGATGATGTTAGCTTCAAGAGGCAGACTGCTAGCCTGTCGGAAATAGAGTTCAGCTGAGAGGTCAGGGCTCAAGTCAATTATGTACTGTCCATATTAACTGGCCTGACAGGCTGACAGACTCGTTCGTTCGCAATTTGCAAATGCATATATCACATTCTCATTCACGCTGTGTAAAAATTAGATTTAAGTAGCGGCAACCAGGGAGCAGATATATACAACATCTCTTGTGGGCTGCAGGAGTTGGCAAAATATTTATACAACAAACATTATGCGCTCACCGCACAGAAAAATGCCAGGCGCTTGCATTATACAGGGTTATACAACTCTACAAAATTGTATTGAACAGGAAAACATTATTCCTTGTATTAATACCCACCCATTCATATGAGATTCAATCTCTGTATTAAATGGAACTTAACCTCAGACACAATTTAGATGGGGTATTGCACCAAGCCCCCACAGCCCATTCCATATTACAGCATCACTTCGGTACTTCCAAATTATTCTGCGTTGATGCCACAGTTCTGATAATACTGAAACTTAAGTTCTTTGATAGGAGCAATGGGCTTGTAGTCCGACACAACTGCTATACCTTAAATAGCACATTTAAATTAAATAGACAGCATCTTAAGTGAAAGGAATCATTCCAAGCACTAGCAAATCATACACTTCTCCATAAATGCAAACAATACTATCTCAAAATAAAAAAAGAGAAATAATTAGTAAACACAACTTCAGATTTAATCCTTGAGGAACTTCTCTAACTATGGCAACAAATCACCCCAATACAGTTGCATTCATCCTGAAACACGAAGATGCTGACTTTAACTAAAATACTTTTCCTTAATTTGTGTCGGATCTATCCAAGAAGACTTGCAATTTTACTGTTGTGAAGCAGCTCGGTTTGTGGACACTCCCCTGTTGGAAAGCGTGATGACGTGAGCAGGAACACACCAGTGCATGTGCAACAGTTCAGTGATGAGGATTGAAAACCTAAGTGCTGTTTAATTGTTGCAAAGATTATGTATTGGAGTTGACAGTTGACTTACACATCTTTTAATGTTATGAAGCACACTATCAAGGTGTAATTTGTTTGCTTTTTTATAAAAAATACAAGCAGATTTGTATCTGATGAGGACATCTGCCACAAAGTTTAAGATGTAGACTTGTTAAGCAAATTGCTGGAAATTTTTTAAAGTGTAATGTACTATACTGCTTGATTGTAGCTTAAAGGTAATCAGCCAGTTTCACTGTGCAACATCATTTTAATACCATTTGTTCACAAGTTACAGTAGATTGTTTGCCACCTATTTCAGAAGACAGTAAGTTGTAGGCCATCATAAAAGCAGCTTGTTTATCTGTACTATAATGTTTCCGGTCAACCTTGAATCATGTGGTGGCAGCACGTTTCGAGATGTGTACCTAGTAAAGTACGCTACCTGTTTCATACTTACCTGGTGCATCATGCATGTCTCATTTTTATATAAGATTTAACGCCATAATGGAGTGGAATGGAAGACGACTCTCTCGGGCAACAAGCTGTTTTAAAATATCTCCGATCATGGCTCCACTTCCTCCAGCTGCTCCAGGCTCCAGGTAAAAGAAAAATAAATGTGACTGCTATATTTATTTTCGCAGAATATCCAGACCAGATTATTTATTTATTCATATTTTGGTCCATTCCGTTTCTCATAAAAGTGTATGTTTCTAGCAAATCACTGTGGTAGTGGCAGATCTTAGTTAGAAAATAATGGCAGGCTGCAGAGACATGTCACATTATCATATATCTGATTTTCAGACTTCATCCTTCAGAAAAATTCATGTATGCAAATCTGGTATCTGATTACCAACATTCTAAGTTTGGAAGAGAATCTGGGTTCATCCTAAAACTACAAAAGGCAAGCTCTAAGTTTTCAGGGAGAGGAGAGGAGTTATTTGGAGCACCCACTGACTCCTCTGATATGCAGAATCTGAGTTGAAAATTCCTGCTGATTTACTGCATTAATATGATAACTGCCATTTCCTACTCTCAAGTGAAGAACGTCCTTTATCTTCTAAGACCGACTTTTCGATTTTAAAAATTGAGAATATTACACTGAAATGAGCAGGGCATTTAATTTCCAGATTTAATTTGTACCTTTCTTTTGGTACTCTGTGTGGTATTTATGTTCTCTGTTGATGTTAAGGCAGTTCTTACTTTCAGGATTTATTTTCCCTTTAGATTTATTTAAGTGAATGATGAGGTGCTGATGTCACATTTAATTCTTCTTTCTCATTGTAGGTAGCAACAGATAACATACCACCCTGTTTGATGCCATGAAATTTTGTTTTGCTTTGTCTAGATGTTTTCACATGGCCTGTATGTAATGAGAGGCAGTTTCACACCTTAGCAGTGCCAGTACACTGTGAGATTTGTTCAAAGGACATTATTGGAAGTTACAGTAAAAGGATTTAGCTTTTTGTTTGGGACAGTAAGGTTACTATGGAAGATAGATGTTCTTCGTGTTTCACTGTTGCAGTCATTACATTTGGGTAATCTGCTGGCAGGTGGCCCTCAGTCAGCCTGCTTAACAAAGTCTTGGGTCCTGCATCAGTTGCTGTCCCTTCTTCCATGACATCAGGTCGTCAGGGGTATAAAACATGCAGCTGACACCATTACATCAGTCTTTCTTGCCGCGCGGTGCCCGAACCAGAAGCAGTCCACAAGTGCCAGTCGGCCGACTCCTGAAATTTTTGTTTTCATGCTTCAGATCCAAAGTCTTCAACTAAAAAGCTAAGTAGCCCATTGGGGAAACTTTTTCTTGCTCCTTACCGATGTCAGTAAAAGTTAATAATTTCATTACTTGTGGGAAGCTAATACCTCATAAGGATTTTCATTTGTACTGTATTCCTTGCCTAGGCCCAGACCACAACATACCTTGCTGTCAGTTTTGTGCTTTATTTAATCAATGCACTATCAAACGTCGGTACATTTTTGATTCTAAATATTTTGGTTCACGCTTTAATTATCCAGACATGTCATCGGTTAGCAATCCGACTACTGGAATCCCTAGAAAAATGCAAAGAAAAAGGCAGAGACAGGCCGTTGAGGTCCAAAACTGCAGATGACGCTTCTCCTAAGCCAGTCGCCTGTTCGCCGGTACTCAGTGAGGTGCTTTCGCGGCCCTTGATACCCACTACTTCTGATTCACAGGCCTGTACCAAGACCCATTCGGAGTCCCGTATGCTGCGAGATACTTCAATTATGGAACCCGCAGATGTCTGTACCTTGGATGGGTCTGGAACCGCTGTGCAGGCATTGGTTTCTGAGGGTGTTTTCAGGCTTACAGATTTGTATAGTAGACCAATGCCTTCTTCAAAACTAAGGCCAAAATCTCAACCTATGCCTAAGTAACCGATGCCTGGGCCACATGTGCAGGCCCCTATGCCTAAAAAACAAATGATCAAAATGGCTGAAGGTTTAATTACTCTGATCAGGGGTAGGACCCCCCCCCCCTCTAAAAAGCCTAGGCAAGACATTGAATATGAATCTTCTGAACAGGATTCTATTTCTACTGACTCTTCTAATGACCAGGAATTGTCTATACCAACTTATGAGGACCCTGATGCAGAAGATTCCATTCCTTCTGCTTCTCCCCCTGAGGATTTTTCTTTTGGGGAAACTTTACATACCTTAAGGGAATATTTCCACTGGTAAAGTCAGGATTTCTCTGAATCTAAAAAGAGACTTAGGGATTTTCTTCTTCTTCCTCAGCATAGGCCTTTGGCTATACCTCCTGTTCTAGACATTGTTGATGTTTTTTCAGAATCTAGTATGGCTCCTGATTCTCTGCCTCCGGCTCCTTGTAAGCCAGACAGATACTACAGGGTTCCTAACTCCCAATAATTTATTTTCAAAAATCCTGCTGTAGATCCTTACATAATTTCTCAGGGTCCCAAGTGCATTAAGGCTTCTACTGCTAAAAATCCTACCCCTTCTGATAGAGATTCCAGGGCACTGGACAGATGGGGTAAGAAGGTTTACACTTCTGCAACCTTGACAATCAGGGCTTTAAACTGTCAATTTAATATGCTAAAATATCAACAGCATATCATGGGACTGCTTAAACAGAAAATGATGTTAATTTCTGACTGTGTGGAAAACAAAGATTTACAGGGTTTACTGCATTCAGCTGAACAAGTTGGGAAATATACTTTGCAATGTGGTTTTGATTCTTTGAAGGCCTCTTGCAGGGCTACTGTAACTGGGTCTGTGCTAAGAAGGCATGCTTGGCTCAAAGAGCAAAATCTGCCTGATCATGTTAAAGCAAAATTGTTGGATGCTCCTTTACAACAGGACTGTCTCTTTGGTAATAAGGCTGAAGAAGTTTTAAAAAAGATGGAAGATAAAGCTAAATCTATCCAAACTGTGAAAGATTTCTTACAAGTGCAACCTCCATGATTTAGTAGGCACTGGCCTACTAAGAACTGGTCCTTTCCAGTTCCTTCAAGAGCCACTCAAGTCAAACCCAGACATTCCAAAGGCTCCAGGCTTCAGTCACAAGGGACTTTCAGAACAAAAACAATGAGGTGCCTCCTCTTCCAAATCTGGAAACAACAAGACACCAACCTATGGTAAGCAGTCTCAATGACTTCCCTTTATACTTACCAAGCACTTACCTTTTAGCTGCCCCTTTGGGGGGAAAGCTGGCTCTTCATGCAAGAAATTGGCAACTTATAACCCAGGGAAAATGGGTTTTAAATATAGTATCCAAGGGATACAGATTTCATTTCCACACGTTGCCAATTCCAAATAGATGGCCAGACCTGCCCCCAAATCAGTGGGCAGAGGCCCAGAAACAAGTACTTTCCCTCATGAGCATGGGGGCTATTCAACCAGTACCAGAAGAGGAAAAGGGACAAGGTTTCTATTCAAGACTTTTCCTGGTACCCAGAAAAGACAAATCATGGCGTCCAATTCTGGACTTATCTACTCTAAACACCTTTCTGGACATTCCAAAATTCAAGATGCTGACTCTTCACCAGCTACTTCCTATGCTAGGCAAAGATGCCTGGTTGGCAACTCTAGATTTAAAAGAGGCTTACCTGCATATCCCAATTAGGGAATCTTGCAGAAGATACCTCTGTTTCAAAGCAGGCTACTTGCATTATCAGTTCTCTGCACTGCCCTTTGGCTTATCTACTGCACCCAGGGTCTTTACAAAGTACCTGGCTCCAGTAATTGCATTTAGCAGGCAAAGAAATATTCAAATATATCCATACCTGGACGATTGTCTAATTCAGGCAGGAAACAAGGACACTCTTCTAAACCATCTGGCATTTGTAAAAAGCATTATAACTTGTCTAGGGTACACTATAAACGAAAAGAAATCACAACTGGTACCCTCTCAAAAAATTACATTCCTGGGTGCAAGCTTGAATACAACTGCCCAGATGGCTTTTCTTATGCCAGAGAAGCAAATTCATTTGGTGAATTACTTCAAACAGGTGGCCACAAAAACCCTGCTTTCTGCAAGGCAAATACTGCAAGTGTTGGGGTTCATAGCCTCCTGCATTCTTCTAATTCCATATGCAAGACTGCATATGAGGAAACTTCAGTGGTACTTAAAAAGTCTATGGAGTCAGCAATGTCACAGCCTGGAAACAATGATTCCTATCATTCCTTGCCTGCAACTAGAGTTCCTATGGTGGGCAGAGACCAGCCACCAAAACAAGGGACTGTCATTCACACCACCCCCCTGCCACCCAAACCCTAACTACAGACGCATCAGATTATGCTTGGGGGGCACATCTGGCAGGGAAGTGCATTCAGGGCAAATGGAGCCCAAATCAAATGCACCTTCATATCAATCAAAAAGAAATGCTAGCCGTACAGAATGCACTGACAGCCTTCAAGGACTACCTTCATCCAGGACAATTAATGATAAAGACAGACAACACCAGGGTTATATGGTACATAAACAAGCAGTGGGGTACACACTCCTACCCTCTTTGCAGACTAACCATGGCATTGTGGAACACGGCCTTGACCTATCAAATACAACTACAAGCTCAATTCCTGCCAGGAAAGCTGAATACTCTGGCAGACGAACTAAGCAGAAATCTCATGGACCCACACAAATGGAAATTGGAACCACAGATTTTCAACATGTTGACATGCAAATGGGGGAGCCCAGACATAGATCTTTTTGCCTCACCCCACAACTATCAGTTGGACAAATTTTGTACAAGACCTCATCACAAAAAAGCCTGGAAAGTGGATGCTCTATCCTTCAGCTGGAAAAACCTATCAGTCTATGCCTTTCTCCCCTGCCTCTGCTCTCCAAAGTTCTACTAAAACTCAAACAAGACAAACCAAAAATTATTTTGATTGCTCCAGACTGGCCTCGCCAACACTGGTACCCACTACTGTGCAATGTGTTACACCTTCCACCATGGCACCTGCCTCAGACACCTTACTTACTGCCACAGCAGAACAACCAAATTCTGCACACACTTCAAGTCCAAACTTTGAATCTTGCAGCGTGGCTAATTACCTAAATTCACCCTTAGCATCCCTCAGCAAACCTGTGATGGATGTCATTTTGGTGGTGAGAAGGCCTAGTACTAGAAAATCTTATGCTGACAAATGGAAACGATTCTGTGCCTGGAATCAATCTCAAGGGATAAGCACAGCAGTACCCAACATTCCTCAGATTTTACAATACTTAACTGAGATGCTTCACAAGGGTGTGTACTTTTCTTCCATAAAAATCCATGCCTCAGCCATTTCATCTCATTACAACACAGAACCACCCCTCTTCTCTCATCCTCTGCTAAAGCAGTATCTCAGAGGGGCCAAAAATTTAAGACCATCCAGGTGGGCCCCGACCCCTGCCTGGGACCTCAATTTTTTATTGGAAAAGCTCACTCTCCCTCCTTTTGAGCCAGCTACTACTGCAGACTTAAAATTTCTCTCCTGGAAAACAGCTTTCCTTTTAGCAGTCACTTCAGCTAGAAGAATTTCCAAATTACAGGCTCTTATGGCAGTGGAGCCTTTCATCATTTTTCATGCAGACAGGGTATCTCTCAGGACCAATCCATCCTTCATGCCTAAGGTGGTATCCAGTGTGGCTCTTAATCAGACCATTCATTTGCCAACTTTCTTTCCCAATCCACAGAACAAGGGGGAGCGGATTCTGCATTCAATGGATGTACACAGACAACTTAGATTTTACTTAAACAGGACAAAATCTCAAAGCAAATCTGAACAACTGCTGGTGGCATTTGCTGCAGGGGCAGAGGGAAAGGCTATTTCAAAGCAAACCATTTCCAAATGGATAAACCATTGTATTAATTTATGCTATATACACTATGGAAAAACTATCCCCTAGGGGATCAGATCTCATTCCACCAGGGCTGCATCTACTTCTACAGCCTTTCTCAGAGGTGTTCCTACCAGGGACATTCTAGAAGCTGCTACCTGGAGCTCAGTTCATACGTTCACTAAACATTGCCATTTACCACTTTTCTCTAAATCCAGAGCTAGCTTTGCCACTGCTGTCCTGCAGGGTCTTATAGCTGTTCCTAATGCTGTATAATTCCCTCCACCCAACCATAGCTTTGGGAATCTACCCAAATGTAATGACTGCAACAGTGAAACATGAAGAACATAGTACAGTTGTGTACACTTACCATAAATGTAGATGTTCAAGTGTATTCAGTGTTGCAGTCCTGGTTACCCTCCCTCCAGCCCTCTATTTTTTTCTGGCTATACCTCTACTTTCTTTTACTATGCTTAAAAGCCCTTTTGGTGTATTTGCTTTTGGGAGTGGAGGTATATTTTTTGTGTTTTTTAATTTTATTTGTTCCCCATTTGGGGGGCACCTGACATCTGGGGCAAGAAAAACTGATGTAATGGCGTCGGCTGCATGTTTTATACCCCTGATGACCTGACGTCATGGAAGAAGGGACAGCAACCAACACAGGACCCAAGACTTTGTTAATCAGGCTGACTGAGGGCAACCTGCCAGCAGATTACCCAAATGTAATGACTGCAACAGTGAATACACTCTAACATCTACATTTATGGTAAGTGTACACAACTGTACTTTTTGCAACCTAAGAATTAATCAGACAAGTGGAAAAATGCTGACACTAGTTAGAGAAGTCTCCATTCAGACAACCACCATTTTAAATAAATGCAGAAACAAAACTCCTAATCATTATGGTATCTATGTCATGTCACATTGTAAGACCACAGTGTGTCATTGTGAGAGAAATGCCCCAAAACAATATTGTGTTAGCACAGTGGCCCAATCAGGCAATGTTTTACAGCAAATTATAAAATTAGTCTCTAATAATGAAAGGGGGTTAGTAGATTATTACTGCATAAAAGGCCAACATTTTGTGTGTATTTGTGCAATTTATTATTCATTTGAAGAAGAAGATGCATTTTAGTATTCATTTGAAGAAGAAGCTGCATTTTATTAATAATTTGAAGCTGGTGTGTATGTGTGTTAATTATCAAAGTCATTACTGGATCAGATAGATATATAAGCTTTGAGGTCTACCTTTCCCATTTGCAACTTCTTCACATGACATTCATATTAGAGGAGATAAGCTCTGCCTGTATATACTTATATGTTGCATTTTGGGTGAGGTAGTTTGCAGCAAAAGATTAACCACCTTGATGAAGGAGTAAAACATAATGTTGCAAAATCGATGTGCATTGCATAGTATATTGAAAATGCTGTTCTGGAAAGGCTTTATGAAAAAGTAAAGAAAAAAAATATGGTAAGTTTGGTATGCTAGAAGTGAAACAAAATTTGTTTATAGAAACAGAAATAATGTTCTAACAGGATGCTTAAAAAAGTATACATTTTTTCAGAATAAAATATGATACATGTTCAAATGTTTAAATAAAATGCTATTTTTGGTTATGTTTTGTGTTTTAATATTTTGTCTGTTCTTCAATTCGTGTTTGAATTATGGCATCCCACAATTCCATTGGAGTGGGTGGGGCTACATAATTATGTATGCAAATTGTATGTTAATCAACATACAGATTTGTACCTATTTTCATGGGCTTTTGTCCAGATTTTTGATGTTTCCAGGTTGAGAGGTATGATATATATATATATATATATATATATATATGATGCAATACTATGTATCTATATACAGGTCATCAAATGGCATTGCTAGTGTAAAAAGTGGCCATGTGTACTATGTGTACTACATGCCAAGTGCAGGAAGAAATGAAGAGTAAGATATCAAATATAAGGTAAGTAGGAGTGGATAGTAATGTCAAACATTTTGTTTATACTGAAAGTTTCTTCATCAGGGCTGAGTGTGAATGTATTTGTGTGTGTGTGTGTGTGTGTGTGTGTGTGTGTGTGTGTGTGTGTGTGTGTGTGTGTGTGTGCACGTGCATGCATGCCCATGCACGTACATGAGTGTGCTAGTATTTATGGGCCTGAGCACTGGTTGCACAACTATGGAGAAAAGACAAAAGACAAAACACTGTGAATCTCTGTGTTTGGCTAAAGCAGAAACCCCAATGGAAGTGATTTCCAGTTCAAAACTGTAAATTCTATTTAGATGCTATAGCCTACTAAACAATAATTAGCTATAATAAACCTTGATTATAATTTAAGTCAACAACAACAAAAAAGCACTTTGTTCAGACACTCATCACTTTAATGTATAGAATATACAGTAGACTCTGTCTTATCTGTCCTCTCTGTAACAAGCCTCCTCTTTAACCGGCCATCAGATTTCTGCTATAGCCCTAGCAAAAGACAACAGAGAAGAACAACATTTCCACCTCCTCTGGGCTAAATAATGACAGTTTTCAGTTTTACATTTCATATTCATTAGAAAAATGGATACTAACACAAATCCTGTTATTCTGATTTATAATCTATAAATGCTACTTTGTATGCTATTTTTGATTAACCAGCCATTCGTTTTTCCAGCCTAAGGTCTGGTCCTAGTGAGACCGGATAGGAGGGAGTCTAACTGTATAGGAATGTATAAATAGTAATTTTTGTGTGGCTAATTAAAAATGAGTGGAAACTGGAGGACCTCCACCAAAAAAGACGGGTGTGGAGAACATGCAAATTCCATCCAGACCATAACCAGAAGTCAGGACCGAATCTTGGAACTGTGAGGAAGATATCTTAAGACTGGGTCTATATTATATGAACGAAAGTTCATATAAGCGAACACTTAATGAGTGAAAATCCTGGACATCAAAAAACAATATTGTGGGGGCACACCCTGCTAAATATATATTTCAACTCAGAGATCGCACTACAGTGAGGAAAGGGCAAAAACTTCAATATTCACTGTACTGTGATCCCACAACACGCACCTTAATGTCCAGGAGTTTCGCTCATTTGAGTGTTCGCTTATATGAAGTTTTGTTCATATACTATAGTCCCCTTAAGACTAAGCTACCGTGCTGCCTAAATTCAATTAATTTTCTAATTTATCCTCCATATGTAACATGGATTATTAACTTAATATTCAGATATAGGATTTTTCATCTCCAAAAAAGATTAAAATATTTAGTTTTTGCCACTAACTAGAGATAGTATCTACATTTCCTAACTGGGTAGCTTGCAGCAATAAGTACATAATATGTAACTATTTTAAACTGGATGACAGTATTAATAAAGTGTGTCTCCTTTTAAACAGACACCACATCAATAACTGGAAATTAAAGCATTCACCTAGTGCTCATTCTGTTTTAATAAACGCTGTTCAGTTTGCATAAAATCATAAGACAGGAGAGGAGTATGAATGATTATAAAAGAAAGAAAGGAAGTTTTTTTTGTGCCCCAAACAGACATTCAAATTTCACAAGTCAAAAACAAATGATATGCCCCACCAACTTGTGTATAATATAATGCATTACTTACCAGGGAGCTCATATTATAAATAGAGGAAATCTATTTTGCAGTCCCTGTGAACGAGTCTAATGAAAGGTAGACAGCAAGCCCAGGGGATGTCAGTATAGAATTTATGGTGATCTGTTAAAAATGTTTGATGTACATTTTGCACCCCTGAATATGGTTCCTGTAGTGGGGGAGTGCATTCTACTATCCTTCACTCACTCTGTTTCTGTCTCTATTCATAATTTCCTTTGGAAAGCTTTAAATTTCAACTCACAAATGCCTTCCTTTTGACCCCTGACATCAGGGTATGGCTATTGTGGAGATGCATCCATAGGCTTTAATGGAAGCATGAGCAGGCTGCTCCCATTAAAGTCTGTGGATGCACCCAGAGTATGACTATCATGATGTAACTGTGGCATTCCAAAGATAGTTGGGGAAAGGCATCCTGGCAAATATGGTCCACCATATAAGGTGATGCATGTGTAATCTATAGGAAACACTTTAAATGGAATGTCACCTTTACTATAAAGTTAAAATTAACTGTAGGTAAGCTAATATGGACAACAAATACAATACAAGGCTACCCAGGCCTTCCACAATCTAATGCATCCCTGATAAGTAGAGAATCACTAGATTTTGGTATTAAAAAACAAACACATATGTAAGTGTAAGAGTAACTATGACTACAGTAACTGCTTCAGCTAGCACTTATACTCTGAACTGCTGAAGTAATATATTCACACCTAGCGTAATGACGCTCTACATAAACATTTTCTGATCCTGACAATCCTTTCTCCTTGTATCCCATATCCAAACGAATAGGATAACAAAGTACTGCAGTCGTTATTATTAGTCATTTATTCTTGTTTCTTGACCAGAAGATCCCATTTACAGTGGTGTCTACAGGAAAAAGGCCCAGGCATACAATGTATTAAAAAAGCTGGCAGTGTAAATGTAATTTCTACATACCCCAAAATGCCTGTACACATAGCAATATTTGTAAACTATGACAATGAAGAAATGAGGTATATATGTCAAAATAAGCAAGTGATGAAGAAATGCATATATAAAAAACTTACAGTGACAAATATAATTTGATCTTATTTTTGATATAGCATTAGTGATTTTTTTCTTTTTTTTTTGCACCTGTGCCTGCTGACCATTGAGTCTTTCTACCCTTAGACGTGAGCCCATTTTTCCCCAATGATAATGAGGGTGGAAGCTGCCCAGAGGGGCCCATAATCCATGCAGCCATGGGGTTGTGTTCTCACTGGAATCCAAGCAACGAGAACATTATTTATTAATTTAATCCCAGCCCTGCTGGTGACAAGAGTCCTTGCATCATTATAAGAGACACATTCACCCGTATGTCAACGTTTGCTTTCTTTCCCACATAATCCTGGTAACAGCTACTACCACCTACTGTTGGGGTCATGCCCAAGCCCTTCTGCAGTCCAGCCCTCATTCTTCATCTGCCTTTGCCCACCAGCCAAATCTAGGTTACCAATACAGCAGAGGGTGTAACCAGATTGAGGCCCAGCAGTCTTCTCCTAATGGTAGGCATGCCCATATTCCCTGCCTGTATCATCAAGCACAAGAGCCTCTATTTTATTTAAGTTTGCCCAGTCTCCAGTCAGGGCTTTGCTCTCTACATCACTAGTGCAGGCCATCAGATTTTGTGATCTAAGTGAATACGAGGAAAAAGTTTGTAGGTTGTATACTGTATGTTTTGTGTGTGTATGTGTGTGAGTGTGTGTGTGTGTGTATATATATATATATATATATATATATATATATATATATATATATATATATATATAGATATATATCCACAAAAACCAACGAGTCCCACAAAAATGTCACAAAGCCACCAAGAGGAAGTAGCAAGTCCAGGTAAAACTATAGCTAGTTGTAGCTGTTATAAATACACAAGATACCAGTTGAAGTTGAAAACTTTCTTTTAATACAGAATATAAAACGTAAGCGCTTTTGCGGATTTGCTCCCCGCTTCATCAGATGATAAAAACTAAGACAATCACAATTAAATACATCAATTAAACACAATCAATAAACTAAGCAGTTGATGTTTTAAAGCTACAACATAAAATCTACACATAAAATAATTTTATATGTCCACTGAATTCAAAAAAGCGTATTAATACCATGTGATCTAAAAAAAATTATTGATATTCATCCACATTTCTCACAAAATGACCAAAAAATATATAAACAGTAATTCAATAAAATAATAGTTAATACAAAAATGAGTACTACATGCAACAAATTCCTAATTACTATACTAACGAAGAGCTCTACCTTTGAGAATGGGTTTAATAGTGACGCTTTCATTTAACCCATTACCCCTATGCGCTCCCAGCCTAAAGATCCATTTAAGTTCCGCTTGTTCCGTTAGATTAATAATATCCCCTACTCTAACGTTGGGATATTGTACATGTAATACTTGAAAGTAAAACCTATGATCTAATCCCTCCTTAAGTGTGTGCTTAGCTATTGCACTATATTCCTGTTTCCTTTCCAAGCAGTATAAATGATCTCTGATCCTTTCTCTCAAAGATCTATTCGTCTTGCCAACATAATATTTAAAGCATTTCCCACAATAAGCAACATATATGACATTACGTGTGTGACATGTACTATGATTCCTCAACTCCCATAAATATCCTGTATCTGGGTTTCTAAAGAAATGGGATTCATTCACAAACACACATTGTGGACAATTTCCACACTTCTTTGTGCCAAATGAAACTGAGCTCTCCTCAGAAATAGAACCTGTTCCTGTGTTCCTATAACAAAGATGTTGCTTCAGACTTTTCATGTTTTTATAAGTAAATACTGGTTTCTCTCCCGCTTCGCAAGGGACGGCTTGCACCTGTCACCCCTGGGCTTCCGGATATTGGCAAAGGCTCTTGCCACCCCTATAGTGCCTTTTTTAGGCAAGGCTCAAATTCTAAACCTACCACCCTAGAACACAAAAAAGGAAAAAAACTAAGGGTAATGCTGCTCAATGCCAGAAGTCTCAACCTCAAGATGCACGCACTCGAGGCCCTTCTCAGTATGGAGAACATCGATGTCTGTGCTGTGACTGAAACCTGGTTCAAGGCTCCTGAGAGCACCCCAGCACTATCAGGTTTAACCTCATACCATGCATTCTGGCCCCAAAATCCGGACAACACCAAGAAAGGAGGGGGGGTGTCCATATTCATCAAGGACACCTATACCTCAAGGTTGGTGGCAACGCACGATGCATCGGAGACCATCCAGGTGCAATTAACCATAGGCAAAACTGCTCTGCAATCTGTAGCATGTTACAGGCCACCCTCTCAACCTCAGGAAACTCACATAGCCTTCCTGAAAACACTGGAGGGGATAAATGTATCTCCAAACACCATCATACTAGGTGACTTCAACTACCCTAATATAGACTGGGATCACTACTCAAGCCCAAACACTCTAGCCCAAAGATTCCTGGAGTTCATAAACTCAAATGCCATGGAACAACTAGTCACCATACCCACAAGAGGTGAAAACATACTTGACCTCATCATCACGAACATGGGATCACAATGTTCAACACCGGAAGTATACCCCTCACTGGTGAGATCAGATCATAAACTAATCTCACTGGAGGTCCTCATCCCGCCCCCACCTGAGATAAAAAAGACCACAGTGAAGAACTTCTCAAAAGCCGACTTCACATTTCTAAAGACTAGTGTGGTCTCCTTTAAGGCCCCCGAGCCGGCAGTAAACATTACCCAAGCCGCTGAATCACTTACAAACGCCTTCTACCAGCACCTACAGGACTGCATGGATCAGGCAATCCCAAACAAAACAAAGACTCTTTGTACCAAAGGCAAGCGTCCAATCTGGTGGACCCCAGCCATAAACAAGCTCTACAACAAAAGGAGGAAGCTACTACAAGATAGAGCAAAATCCTTAAAAGGTAAGACACCTTTGATCACTATAAGTAAAAAACTAAGAGCTCTCATAAAAACATCCAAGGCAAATTTTGAGAGAAAGATCGCTAAGGACTCAAAAGACAATCATAAGGCCTTCTTTAGCTATGTTAGAAACCTGGGAGGAAACTCCCAGATATGCTCAGAATTAGTTCAAAATGATGTGAAAATTACTGAACCTACAGACATTGCCAATATACTGGCTGACAGGTTCAGTGCAAACTTCTCCCCCCCAAAAGGAGAGATATCTATACCAGAGGATTGTAGCCCCCCAAACATCTCTAACGCCCAGGTGAGAACTGCTCTCTCTAAGGCGAAAAACACAGCATCCATGGGACCGGATGGTGTCCCCGGCTGTGTGCTCCACGAACTCAACGAGGAATTAAACCCGCAGTTAGGACAGTTGTTTAATCTTAGCCTCACCTCAGGATACGTACCCAAGGAGTGGCGCACGGCAACTGTGGTCCCACTTCACAAAGGCGGTGCCTCCACCGACCCTGGAAATTACCGTCCTATCAGCTTGACAAGCCTGATCTGCAAAGCCATGGAGAGGATCATAATGGAACTCATAAATAAAGACATAGGGAACTTGCAGACTTTGGATCCAACCCAGTTTGGCTTTGTTAAAGGCAGATCATGCCTTTTAAACTTGGTCGACTTTTTCGAAACAGTCACCAAGGCCATTGATGAGGGAAAGGCAGTCCATACAGCCTACCCTGACCTGGCAAAGGCT